>NW_019392686.1:1575833-1850972 GCF_000648675.2 Cimex lectularius
TCCCCAGTTCGCAATTTCTTGACCTTTCTGGAGCCGTTGGAACGGCTGGCCTTATTGCACGTTAATATTATGAAACAAAATACGAATACCCACTGCAACTTACGGCCCGCAATGATATCCCTACATTCATAAATAAACCGTGGCATAATTTTTATGTTTTATAGAACGAAACTTGAGTCTTACATCTGGAAATGAAGATGCAGGGAAACTAAATATCCTGGGCGGAGTGCAAGGTCCATGACGTTCAAACATTGGCTAAATTGGATAAGCGATTCTAATTTTCTAACGTCTTTTTATAGCTCAACCCTACTCCATCCAAATGAAAATCCCTTTCTAAATGCCCATAACGACAGAAAAATACAACATTATGTGTAGGCAAAATTACCAAAGCTGAAACAATTGTAAATTAATTATAATTAAATTGAAACCACACTAAAGAACCTTTGAAATTTTCATATTATACGATTTGACACGTTTACCCCCAAAAGATAACAAAATTTAAATTCACATTATTTTACTATTTATAAAAACTTAAAAATTTTACAATTCAATCGGCATGAAATAATATGTCGTTAAGATAGGACGCAGATCAATCTCGTTTAATTACAAAGTAGATTAGATGGATGACACTCGAGATATGGATGTGTTAATATTTTATATAAAAGAATCTCTTACAGTAGGAATAATATTTCTTTATAAGTCAAAATAATAAGAAGTTTGAATCAATAGTTTGAAACAGTCAATTAAAATGTACATTTTGGCATATATAAATTTTAAAATTATAGTGGATGATCACTTTTATTGTATACTTCTATCCAATTACTTATACAAATCAAGATCTAAGTTTTATTTTCCAAACGAAATGTTTTACGAACTATCCCTTCAAAATAACTATATCTTAGTATTATTAAAATTAAGTTAAAAATTTGACTGCCGCTATAAATGCAAAAAAATATGATGAAAAGAAAATGGCAGCAACGGTGGGCTGGATCGTGACAGAAGCTCTCAGGTGTTGGTAGGTACTGACTCTTAGCAGAAACGTCCACTCACCTGTTTAAGGATAGGCCATGCCAGGCTGACACACGCATTTACTTTTGGGCTCAAGCAGGCGTATGTGTCCGGCATACAAAGATAATCCATTAGAGTTCGAGGTCCGTTTGTCCAATTAACTTTTTTCCATTAATTAATCTTTAAGCAAGGTATTGATTGAGATAAAAAAGTCAATGGCACGAGCGGGATTCGAACCCACTTTCTTCGGCTAGATACGCCGCTGCTCTACTACTTGAGCTATCGTGACCTCGATCCACTCGGACACTATATATATATTACGCAGGGCGGGCGACAAGGACCCGAGGGGTTAAAAGCCTGGGTAGGCCCGTACCCCATCCCTAAAAGGTCCGGGACCTGGTCGGCTCACGAGTCCTGCATAAACCTTTTGGACCTATTCACAAACCCCAGGATTGTGGACCATTTTATCCTGGGGAGTGTTTTGGTTATGTCCTCTCCTTCGAAAGTATCAAATCTTTTCCTAGCATACCTATCGCATTCTGCAAGGTAGTGTCGAGCCGTTTCTTCTTTTGTTTCGCAGAAGCGGCAGAAGGGGTCTGGTAGAGTACCCATTATGAAGAGGTGTCTTCTCAAGGGGCAATGGCCCGTTAGGATACCTATCAGCCTCCTTATTCCCCTCCTAGAGTTAGAGAGTAGCCATTTCGTTTCTTTAGGTTTGATTTCCTTCAGAAACTCCTTCGATTGCCTGCATCCGGGGGACATATTCCATTCCTTAAGGAATTGTTTCATGCCCCAGCTACCTATACTCTCTTTTGCTGTGCTTAAAGAGTGGGGTAATACCGGTTGTGGTCCGACGAACTCAGTATTTGATCCTTCCTTGGCCAGGCTGTCCGCCTCCTCATTGCCATAGTGCCCCTTATGAGCAGGTATCCATATGAGGGTTACCCTATTCTCATACCTGGTGATAGTCCTATTAATGAGTTCAACGGTTTCCTCTACCAGTCTAGATGTTGATAGTTCTTTTTGTAATGATTTTAGACTGGCCTGACTGTCGGAAAAAATTTTAATATCTTTTCCCTTAATCTTGTTATCCATAAGTGTTCTGCAGCAAACATTGATGGCCCAGACCTCTGCCTGAAAGACCGAGGTGTTATTACCAAGAGGGGAGGAGATGCTGATCCCTAATTTAGGTATGTGTATTCCAGCACCGCTTCCCTTATCCTTAAAGAGTGAGCCATCGGTGAAGCAATCTAGGCTACGATGGTCATCATCAGACCTA
The DNA here is from genome assembly GCF_000648675.2 of Cimex lectularius. NCBI lineage: Eukaryota > Metazoa > Arthropoda > Insecta > Hemiptera > Cimicidae > Cimex > Cimex lectularius. Next base: position 1,578,121 of record NW_019392686.1, read on the forward strand.
TAGTTATAGTCACAGGGAGTAACTACCTCACTCGGACACTAACTTCCCATCTCAACCGCGCCTTTTGAATTTTCCTCCTTTTTGCTATTTTTCAAATGTCGTGAAATCGGATTGGATTCTCGGCGACAAATGAAATGGCCACGGAGAGCTTTAGTGAAATATACTTCATTTAAATTCACTAATTTCGTGGCCAATTGACCATTTAACATCATACAACTAATTAAGGTTTTTAGTTGATATAAAAAGTCAATGGCACGAGCGGGATTCGAACCCACGACCTTCGTCTAAATACGACGCTGCTGTACCACTTGAGCTATTGTGACTTCGATCCACTCGGAGGCTAACTTTCCATCTCAACCCACCTTTCGAATTTTCCCTCCTTTTTGAGATTTTTTTATTTGATCAATCGGACCACGAACTCTAATGGATTTAATAATTAAACAGAAGTATATTTTTACTAATGATCTCTGTGGCCATTTCATTTGTCGCCGAGAATCGAATACACTACACGACATTTGAAAAATGGCAAAAAGGAGGGAAAATTCGAAATTTCCTCATTTACATCAATTCACTGATTGTCTTCTCTCTTTCTTCGACGGAAGTTGCCAGCTTACATAAACTCATTGAATTGTAACATTAAAGAACTGACAGGAAACTCAAGAGCCAGACGGATTTTGAAAATTGAATTGCCCCCCGTTGAAAAAATTGAACGAGCCCCCTTTCTACGACAACCGTTTTTTTCAACAAAATGCAAAATTTTTGGGCCTTTCAGAAGCGCAATACAAAAACATGGGTATACCGCTGGAATTGAATGGAGAACTTTCGACGGAATTCGTAAAGCTCCAGGAGTTTGTAGTTATTAACAGTTACCAATCCAACGTTTTTAAAAAATTCCAAATTTCAACATTTTTGTTTTTTCTGAATTTTTCGTGCAGAGTTTTTAAACAATGATGCAATGTAAATAGGTTTCCTTACAGAAAATTTAACGTTCTTTCAGGTGGCATAGAAGAGATTTTTCTACAATCATTAATTATGAAGTTTATAAGCAATTTAATTGACCTAAGTCGAAAAATTAAAAAACACCCAAAACCTGAAATTACTTCCTTACTGTCGAGATTTGGACAAGGGTTTACAGGATGTTTTTTATTGCATATGGTGAGTAAAAACACCTGAAATTTTCGACACTATCGCCAGTCACCTTATAATAAAATGCCTTTGAACGGTAGAGTTCCTTGTAGACTAGAAATCGATTCGGTACAACTTTCAAAATTCTTGGAACGAATGGTCGATACAAAAGACTAATAATTTATACAACCATTCTTCGTGGATGTTAAGGGTGAATACAATGGCAATATTCAAATCATCGGCTATTAAACTGAAAATTTTTGGGAAGTATGCAATCAGGCAACGAGAGTGGCTGGTTAAATACGAAAGATGGAGTAGGCGGATATAAGAATTTAAAAAATTGGATGATATCTCTACATACGGCAGTCCGTTGTAAAATTCAAGCGATGAAATAATTTTTGAATAAAATAACGTTGAGATTCGACTAGGAATGAAATCTGTGAGGTATAGCACAACATCGAGCCTTAACTTGATATTCAAATAACTTTTATATATAGTATAAGTTCATTTTTGACATTAGACTAAAACTGTATATAAGGAGGTTGTATCAGACAGAATTAATTACGAATTTTAACTATAGGTTTTTATTGTGTGGTGAAATGTCAGAGAAAGTTGATCTACTGGACGTTCATATAACCCCAAACGCCTCTATTTGCCATTCTGTCTTCCCTAAGCAAAACTATGATTTTTATATACTGATACAGCACTCTGGGCTGCTTTGAAGCTCGAGAACATCCTACCAGCAACCAATCCTAAAATTTTATCTTGACAACCGTTACTTCCAAGTGTCCCACAGAAATTCATTGTCTCCTATCCATCCTATTCTAACAGGTGTCACACAGGGCAGCGTGCTCGCTCCTCTCCTTTATCCAATTTATACCTCCGACCTATTTACGCAACCTAACACTATCACCTCCTCCTTTGCCGACGATAGTGCAATCCTTTCTTCTGATAACGATCCTGTCACAGCTTCCCGTAATCTCCAAAATCACCTACGAATCCTAGAATGCTGGCTCCGTCAGTGAAGAATCAAGGTCGACGAAACCATATCAACAAACATAATATTTACCCTAAACAAGAAAACGTTCCCACCAATATACCACAACAACGTTCACATCCCAATTGCGAACCATGTACGATACCTCGGACTCTACCTGGACAAACGACTGACGTGGAACCCCATGTACGACTTAAGTGCACAGATGTAACATACGATGTTTCATGCTTAAAAGACTACTCGACAGACGATCAAAACTCTCACTAACAAACAAAAGAAAACATTACATCCTCCTGACCCCCATTTGGACATACGGACTTGTATTTTACGGGACTGCTAAGGCGTTCCAACCTCAATCGAATCCAATCCTTTCAGTCCAAAATCCTCAGGACAATAGTCATCGGCCCTTTCTATGTATCCAATCACACCATCCATACCGACCTAAATGTCCTTCTTATTACCGAGCTAGCCCAATCCCGCTACAAAACGTTCCATTCCAAACTATCCCATCATAGGACCCCTTTCATCAAAAACCTTTCATCCACCACATTGCTTAATAATCCCAACAGAAGACTGAAGCGTAGGTGGCCCCGAAACAACCTTAACACTGAGATCGGTCTCCTAAGACGGAATCCATCTCGCTCATCGTATTGATCACTGGTTTGTAGCTGTTCAAACTTTCATTCTACTGGTTTTTTTTTGGTTTTTTTAGGTCATATAAACCCTCAGGGTGCCGGCGTTTTTGCAAAAAAGCCCATTTAGCTGCTCGTAAGCCGGATAGAAAGTTTGGTGGTATGATATGGTCAGGGAGGTCGTTAAAAATGAAGGGCAATAACAAGGGGCTAAGGACAAGCCTGTTTAAGTCCAGTTTCAGCCAAGAAGTATTAAGAAACTGTACTTTTGATAGTCAGCTTTCTTTAGTTTTCAAAGTAGTCAATGTAACAAAACATAAACATCGACCAGTAGATAGATCTAACGACTTTAGAAATTTTAACTTTTGTGGGATTGTTCGGTAGACAAAATGACTGAAAACAATCAATCATGTCTTGTTTGAACAGTCTGAAACCGAAAGACGATAGACCTTGGCTTTGCAATCTTCTATGGACTTTTATCACCGCCCACGCGCTTTTCGTGCTAAGTTCCGCCTTCGCTGACGGTGAAAATTGGCCGTTTGCGCCTTAAGTACATCATCTCGAAACTATTCGGATAACACGGACAATTGTTTAATCCAAGGATTTGAGCCATGTCGCATCAGACGGGTTGGGCAGTTAGAAAAATAGCAAACTGGTTTATACTTATAACAAATCGTTTTTCGCAACAGAAAGAAATATATTTGGCCCCAATTTCAAATATTAACCACTTATTTATTTTATAACATATCTTATATTTATGTATATTAAATGAGAACACTTCAAGAAGTAATTTGTCTAAGCTACGCAATCTTCCTTCTTCGTTAAACGGTTCACAACATAAATTTATGTCAATTATCATAAATATAAATCCAATTTTTGTCTGTGACGGGATTTTTAAAGTACCAGGTGCAATCGGTGATGTTGCACATGTTGACTGGTGTCATAGAAGTGTTGAGATATTTTAGACTGAAATTCTTGATTTCGTTGCATGTTCTAGAATTTGGCCGAGCTACTCAGTTCGACTCCGTAAATCCAAATCAGTCTAAGTGTTTTGTAAGCGGTTAGTTTGGTAAAGCCCAAGAATTTGTCGATACCGGACTTGGCTGGATTGTGGCATTACCTTGTTGTTTATGTGCACTGGTGGGCAGGTTTGACGTTTAAACGTAAACGTAACTTGTTGGCTTTTTTGCTCGGTCAACCTGATCAACCACCAAGTAAATGAATTTATCTAAAAAATGTCCATGCTTCAGATGGCAGCCACTGGGTTCGAATTTCCTAACATGTTTCATGGTAATTAGCGTTAACTCTACTTTTAAACATTTTTTTTATTATTTGCAAAATATACTATATAACTAGTTATGTTCAATAAAGTTACTACATAATGAAAAAAGACATTTTTGTGCTGGATCAGCTAAGGCAATTTTTTTTTCGCCGATCACGCCGGAAATCGGTCAAACATGCAAAACCCCCTTTGATTTTATCCAAATTCCGCGTTATTACAACCGTTGGAAAGCAGAATATGTCTTATCTAAAGCATGTAAATAATGTTTATGATTTTAAGCTGTTATAAGTGTGAAAACTAAATTCAACAAAAACTCCTCAAATGTTTTATTTTTATCTCTAGTTCTTTGACTCTGAAACGTTTGAAACTTTGAAATGTGTATACAATTACCTGCAGTTTAGAAGAATATATACCCTGTAAAGTTTCTTGTGTATCAGTTGAGACACCATTTTTGTGATTTTCATATTTCAAAAAATCGGAGGCGACTTTTTGAAATGCAAAAATTTTGTACAGACATTTTTCCTAAAAATGTGTATTCAGGAGTTTTTGAGGGGGAAAAAACGAATATCGACTTGTTTCTTGTTCAAAAAATACATTATTTATTTTGCTTCATTGGTAGGTCATAAATTATGTACTTCCATACCCTTGCTATACATGCCGAATACAATTTTGTCGTAGTGACCAAGTAACTTAGCAAAGCAGACTAAAATATTTTTTTAGCCGAAACACATTTGAAATTTATGATGCACACGCAAAAATTCTTGTTTTTTTTTGTTTTAAGTCCAGTTTTTTGTTAGTAATCTGCTGTAGCGTATTCCAAATTGTAATAAAAGTTCAAATTATAGTTTCTTAAGTAATGTATTGAAAATAATGAATTGGCTGCTTTAAAAGTGTTTTAGAAATATTTTGTCGTACTGACTCAAAATCTTACATGGTTGAATATTTTTTCTTTCTCGTTTTTCTTTCTTCATCTTCAGAAAAGGTAGTAGTCTGAAGTGAACTGAGAAGTGGTTTTATACATTAACTAATTTTATTACTAGAACTATATTTATTACTTTTATTAGCCCAGTGAAGGTAATGAATAGATACAGCAACATTGTACAAGGAGATCTCCAGACAAACCAAGAACAATGTGAGAATGCTTAAAAGAAACAAATAAATATTCGAGTCACTCCGGAATTAACAACAACAGAAAGTATGGATAGTGATGAGGAGTCGGTGGCCGCAACGATTTAGGTGTTGACACGGCGCTCATCACTTTAAGGTAAAGGTCCAGGGTTCGAATCCAGCGGCCCAATTTGACCCGACATACTTATGGGCTTTTTTTTTTTCAAAAACACCGGCAACCTGAGGGCTGATATAACCTCTGCTGTTGCGATCGTAAAAAAAACAGGGTAATGATGCTTTCACGAATGAAATTATTAAAATAGCGTAAAGAAGATGAAATTTGGACAAAATTTTCAACCAGATTTTAGAAGAAAAATTCGTAGAACATACCTGATCTTATATTGATACAAAAGAGGAGGAATTAGAACGATTAAAAACCACTATATCTCAACTACAACCCAAGCAAGGCATTCTCGTCAATTCTAACCTTATAAAAGACTAGAATCTCAACATCCTCCAGGACAAGCAAGTTTTCGGAAAGGTTTCTTAAAAATTGATATATCCACGTGATTAATCAACTGATAGAAAAAGCATCAGAATTTAATTGTCCAGTTTACATCCTTAACACTTTATGACGTCTAGAAGATAGTGTAGAGGAAATCCTTAGATATATTAATTGGAAGGAAAATGAAAAGATAAGAATTTCGTGGGGAAACTGCTTACTTTCACTTTACGGATGACAACTCTTTGCTGAGTCAGCGAAACAACTGAAAGAAATGATAGCCTCTCCGTACCAGCAAATGAGCACGTTTAAAAATAGGTTCAGGTTGAAAATCAAGACTAATTTAATGAAAAAAAGGAAATAAAAATCGAAAAAACAACAGCTTGATGTCGCCGATAAAGTAGAGATACATTTGGATGAATTGTCGAGCATCTCAGGAAAAACCTCAAAATAGAATAAAGTCGAGTATCAGACTCTTGCTTAAAGCAAACTATAACCTATGGTGAACAAATTTGATGGGTAAAAAAGATAAATTCAGATTCACTAGCAGCAACAGAATTACACTCAACTTTACAAGAAGGAATCACAACAAAAAAAGCCTAAATACTTCAAAAACCCAAATAAAATATGCCACAAGTACAATTAAAGTTTTAAAATGAAATTGGGCAGGCCACTTGATGGGATTTCAAGACGATCGATGGTCCAACAGCCACAAACTAATTATGAAGAATATGTAGTTAACCTAGAAAAAGGAGAGGCAGAAAGCATGACCAGCTTGGAATTTAAAAACCAAAAACCAAAAAAGCTCATTTCAATTTAAAACTCAAATAGAGGAAACATATGTTGTTTTTGAAATTATTTATATACATTTTATGGAAATTGCAAGCTTACTTATTCATTGGTTCAGATCTATTCTTTAATAATTTTTTCCTTCTGTAATATTGTTTCTTCTTCACAGTCTATTCATTCTTTAATAAGAGAGATTTTGTTCTTTTTTATATTTGGTTTGCTTCATAAGTTTTTTTTGTTTACTTTCCAGTTTCTATTAGGGCTTTTTTTCGCACTCACACAAATAAATACATTCACAGCTATATACATTGTGTGTGTGGTGATTAGTGACCGTTAGTCGATAATTATTCAGAAATCGTGAGATGCGGTCTGGTATGATGTAGGTTTCAGAAAAACATTTTCTTTATCGTGCCAACTTTTCGAACTTTATTGAGATCATCTTCAGGGTTCAAATTCTTGCGGCACTCTCAACACGACACGCAAGAATGGCACAATTACACAGAAGACTAAGACTTTGAGCCCTGAAGATGTTCTCAATAAAGATCGAAACGTTGGCAAGATAAAGAAAATGTTTTTCTGAAACCTACATCACACCAGACCGCATCTCACGATTTCTGAATAATTATATACATTGCATTCATTCTGTTTAGTAGATGGAGTACTCAATATTCCATCATCAGCCCCTCCCGATTCACGCTAATAAATACACTCACTAATACAAAACACAAAACACATATTTTGACGGCTATATACAATCAAAAATTCCCAATTCCCCTAAAAAGCGGAACAGGGGGACCTGAGCCATGTCCAAGAAATATTCTTAAATACGGCGGCTTACCTACACGCTCTCTGTATGGAGCCAAGGGATAACACCCTCTATTATGTAGGACACATCGAATTAAGTTTTTATTATCTAATAAGACACGATTTTTCCTGCATTTGATTAGTTTGTGAATATCTATTTTAGCCTTTATTTTTACATTTTATTTGGTTTTCTTGTTTTATTAGTTAGAAACGGAGGTCAACCTATGTTGGTGGTGCAAAATAATGACTTTTTATGAAGAAAGGTATTGAAAATATACTGTACATATGTTTTGCTTACCTTTTTGGTGACGAGCTGTTGCAGGATGACTGGTTGAAGGTTGTCTTCGTCTCCACTCAGGGTGGAACAGGTTGAGCAATCGCTGGCTTTCCTCTGAGGTGTCCGCAGCGAATAGTCAGCGGGTTCCAGCCCCCAAGAGCTCCAGGAACTAGTCGCGGAACACTCGGAGCCGGAGTCTTGTCCGCTCCTGGAGTCGTACTCGGCCCGGAGCCTCTCGATCTCTTCGAGGCTGAGGGTCGACGAGGCCATAAGAGGGTCGTCTGAATAATCGCTGATGACGACCGACGGAGTGCGGAGGTGACGGGGTGGCTCCTCCTCTTCCTCGTCGTCGTCTTCTTCGGTGCGTGCGGCCTTCCTCGCCTCTTCGTCGCTGCCGAGGGCCGAATCCGGGCTGAGGGGGGACGGCAGCCGTCGTTTGCCGCCTCCGACGATTCCCCCGCCTCCGAGGCTTACGACACCGACGCGCCGTGACCTCTCCATCAAACTGAGCGATTCCAACGACAGGTCTTCCATGCCCTCCCGCCGCTCATATGCACGCCCTCCGCTCCCCCCACCCCGCACCAGCTCACTCCAGTAACCCCTAAACAATTAATATTAAAAGTTAAAACAAAAGTCAAGATACATAAAATTCTTAATGAAGGATAATATCATATTTTGTGAGTGAGTGAAAGAGAAAGAGAAAGAGAGGGAGAGAGAGAGAGAAAGATTTCTTACATTAGAAAGATAATTATTATTTACAACAGAAAAACGTATACACACATGGACAAACTCCGTCTGTCGGAGGTCGTTGCAGAAAGACACATGGATATATTTACAATGGCAACTTCATGAAAACATATTGTTGCTATTAAAAATTATAACATTAAAAAAATTTGATAAAATTATGAAAGAAGAAAATTAAGAACTGAATATGAAAATTAACTTACACTAAAGAATAAAATAAAAATTAGCAAGAATAAAGGAATATTAAATTGAACAGAATAATGTAAATAAAAAAATAGAAAAACAGAAAAAAGAAGATATTAACTCAACTTAGTTGTGAATAAAAAACACGTAAAGTATTACATCTTTATGTTTTTTATTCGTAACCAACGTTGAGTTCATATCTTCTCTTTTATGTTTTTCTATTTTTTTCTTTACATTTTTCTGTTCAATTTAATATTCCTTTATTCTTGTTAATTTTTATAGCGGAAATAAAAGAACATTGATTTGCATGAGAATAAATTAAATTAACAGAAAAATTGATCAAATTATTAGAAATAACCCAATAATCCTTAATTAAAAACAAAAATAATGGAAAATGAAATCTATGCAGAAAACAAAAAAACATTTGGAGATCATGAGATGCGGTCTAGTGTGATGTAAGTGTTAGAATTTTTTTTTTATCGTGCCAACGTTTCGATCTTTATTGAGATCATCTTCAGGGCTCAAAGTGTCTGTTTTCTGTGTAGATGTGACATTCTTGTGTGTCGTGTTAACCGTGTCCAACAAAAACATCCCTCCAAAAATCCAAAACTTTCTATCTCTTGGTCCCGAATATTCCATTCCTTACAACAAAACAGATTATATTATAACAGCTAAATTAATTACTGATGTAGACTATGCAATCCAAAAGTCAACAAAAACTGAAGAAGAAAAAGACATAACACGATCAAAATACATTAACACAATAACAAATCATTTATAACACCTCACTACAAATCAACACAACATATCACACAAACATACATCAAAACAAAAATCTCAAAAATAATCCTAATATACTCATTCTTTATGCTGATAAAACAAAACAAACAGTAGCAATGTAGCAATCAGCAAAAAAGAGGACGAAGAAAAAATTATCAACGACACAAACACATACAGCACAATCAAATCTGACCCTAGCCATTCTCTCATCGAACAGACAACGAAAATCTTTCAAGAAACACTTAAAAAGAAATTGACATATACACCTACAAATGGGCACTCTCAAACGACACACAAGAATGACACATCGGCACACACAACAAACACTTTGAGCCCTGAAGATGATTTCAATAAAGATCGAAACGTTGGCACGATTAAGAAAATGTTTTTCTGAAACCTACATCACACCAGACCGCATCCCACGATCTCCGAATAACATTGGCTAACTGTCACTAAACACCACACATTAAGTTAAAAATTAAATTCCTGAACTAATTCGTTTCTATAATTCCAGGCGTGCCGGGCATATTGGATCAGTTCTTTTTGGTTTTTTGTACCTTTCAAATAATTAATAAAGGGATTTTTAGGCAAATGGAAACAGTCCAAATGGAGCCGACGGATTTCACCCAGGTGAACGCTCAGCTGAAAATGATTAATATTTTCGATAGCACCTGAGTTGCAGAGTAAGAAAATTCCAGAACCTCCATTAAACTACTGAGCCGAATTCAGTTGTAATAGTTAAAAAATCTAAATTTTAAAGTACCCCATTATAAACAATGAAGGCAGGTACATATATCTAATCAGGAGATAAAATTTAACTTACAGATAACTAATTTAATATTGGTAAGATTTTGTTTTACTACCAAAATTATTATACAAATACACTTCAAAGAACATTGTGGTACTGTGAGTTCCATAGTGAGCGGTCAAGAATGGCAATACTTTCACACAAAACCAACATGACGCCACAAGAATAGCACCACACTTTATGCCCTGAAGATGACCCGAATAAAGGTCGAAACGTCGGCAAAAAAATGAAAAAGTGTTTTTCAAAACTACGTCATTCTTGACCGCTCCTCACAACTTCAACAAATTGTGAATACTATAAAATTCTATTCATTCCTGTTTACATAGTTATAGGATATTTTTGAAGGTTCAGTAAATTTGATCGTATAGTAATATATATAAATTGATAACACAGTGGTTGTCTACTTCAACAATAAGTAGATTGTTTGTTTGTTGAACTGTTTTATTAATTTATTTTTAATTTGCTGTTTACGTTTTTATTTGAATGTTGCTTTACCAATTTCTAGTCAATTTTTCCTCTTTTCATTGTTGGTGTGATCTAAAGTAATTTTGCACGACTCTTTTTTCCACCTGGGAACATGTGATGCCAATTAACAGATATAAATGAATCCTTGAGACTATTAATTATTTAAGCCTAATAAAATTAATTAAATCATAAATGTCTCAGTTGATAATATTTAAAAAAATGTGCTATCAATAATAGTAATGTTCATTAGCTCAATATGGAAAGAATTTGTGAGCAGATGGATCTACAAAAGCGGTGTGGAATTACAGTACGGAATTACGATATTCAAGTTGTTATTGTTTGGTTAATTATTAAATTGATAATATAATTAACGAAGTAAACCATTCAACGTTAGATTAATAAATGAATTTTTGAAAGTAAAACTAATAATTCGACTGTATTTAAAAAACATACACACATGATTTCAAATCTCTCTTTTACCACATGTATCTTCCTCCTTGGACTTTTTCTCATTTTCTACCCATTTAACCGTACATTTATTTCTCTCCTTTTCCTCCACCCATTTCTGCTCGATTTATTTTTATGCTTTATTCATACTGCTCTTATACTATCTCAAACGCTCTTTCTCTATCCCACTCACTCTCTCTTTGTCACTCGTCTGTTTGTCTGTCTGTCTCTCTCGCTCTCTCTTTCTCTCTCTCTCTCACGTTTGTTCTTCTTTACCTGTGTTTACCACTATAATTTAATTATTCCATTTTTCATTTTATCTTATCTCTGTCTTTTATATATATATTATATATATATATATATATATATATATACACACAATTTATTTCTTTTTCTTTTATATCTTTATTTTTTATATCACTTTCGGTTTTTAATCTATGAATATATCTTTTTCATGCCTATCTACAATACACTCGAAAAAAAAAACGAACACTGGACAGTAAAACGCCCTTAAAAATTAATAATAATAATAATAATAATAACACCGGACATGTTGTTTATTTCAAACCGTATATATTTTATCGGTATAGTAATTATAACATATGTTAATGTAAGCCAAATTAAACAAGGTCAGAAATGTTAAGTTTTAGGAAAGAATATTTAATTATGATAGTTAAAAAAATTACCCAACCCCGAAAATCATTTAGCAATAGATTATAATTTGACTAACAATTTCTTTTCCTAGTTTTGCGCTTAATTGTTATTAACAACACCAGGTAATGAACTATTAGTTAAATGTTAATATATCACTGAATCAATTAATTAAGGTTTTTAGTTGAGATGAAAAAAAGCTAATGGCACGAGAGGGATTCGAACCCACGACCTTCGGCTAGATACGCCGCTGCTCTAACCAACTGAGCTATCGTGACCTCGATCCACTCGGACATCAACTCCCCCATCCCAACCCCACCTTATGAGTTTTCCCTCCTTTTGCCATTTTTCAACTCATAAGGTGGGGTTGAGATGGGGAGTTGATGTCCGAGTGGATCGAGGTCACGATAGCTCAGATGGTAGAGCAGCGGCGTATCTATCCGAAGGTCGTGGGTTCGAATCCCTCTCGTGCCATTAGCTTTTTTTTCATCGCAACTAAAAACCTTAATTAATTGTAATGTTTAATTGGTCAAGCGGACCACGAAATTAGTGAATTTAATATCACTAAATGATTTTCCCGTGTTTTGGTAAATATTTTGTGAAAACATCTTGATTAAATAATTTTTATTAAAGCTCGTAATTTTTTTATTTGATTCAACTTTCTTTAAATTATTATGATAAAAACGATAAAAATAGATGTAGTTAGAAGTAAACAACAAAATATGAGGGACCTTTTTTTCCTTGTATATATACACATATAATATAAACAACAGACGTATTTCAATTGTATGAATCAATTAATTCATTGTCAAATTAATTTAAATCATTTTTCTCAGTAACTACAATTACAACATGCATTCAATAAATTACTCAAAAAATAAATAAATAGCATTATTTAATGGAAGTTTTACTATTTTGCATTATTATTAACAGAAAATTTTCGATAAAAAATACATTCATTTAAAAAAATGAACAAAAATGTGGCGTTTTAATCAAGACATTAAATTCATAAATATATTGTTCTGTGAAAAATATTTTGTAAAGGCCTGATGGATAATATATCACAATAACTATAGCACATTGAAAGGCGATTCAGCCTGTGCAAATTTTGTTCTGCTGTTCTCAACAGCAGAATCACCCCCCATTTCTTTCTCGTTATGACTATAATTTACATAATTACGTTTTTATTGGTGGTATCAAATTTCTTTAAAGACCAATTCAGTCCCAACATTGCCAAGGGACTGTACCACTATTGGAACTGTTTTACAGTCCTTGGCAATTTTTGGACTGAGTCGGTATTCAAAGAAATTTAATGACATGTTTTAAAAACTTAATTATTTCAAATTTTAGACATCTTTACGATTGTTTTGCCCTGATGGTTACCCTAAAATAGAAAGAAAGTTTGGCTGGAATTGTTTTCATTAAGACCATACTCAGATCCAGATTGTGAAAAGTCAATTAATTACATATTAAAAATTACAATATTTTTTGGGATTATACAAACGCCTCAAAGGTCAATAAATCTATTATTATTTACGTTTTGTATGCCAAATATTAATTATTTATGGTTTTATTTATCAAGCGAACTTTCCACCAGGTTTTACTTAGCAAAATCCAAAGCGCCTATGGATCGATGTTATTTGGAAACATTGTTCCGAAATTTTTCGTTTTGTACCACGACCAAATAATTTACTTTCTATCAAAATCATAATTAAATAATTGGTTTTTGGTTGAACAAGTTGGGGAAGATGTCGTTTATTCGAAAGATAGGTGTTTGAAAAACGTGTTTAGCAAATAACATGACAATAGTGGCTGCCAATTAAAAATTTTGCGCACCGTTGAATTTAGGGTCAAAAAAACCTTTCAAAAATGTACATTGCGAGTAACTTGCTGTTTGAAATAACCAAGTTGCTATCCGTATCCCGTTATTTTGGAGAGTTAGGTCGGACCTTTTAGTTCATGAGAAACTGGACAAACAATAAAAATTGACGTTTTTCGAAAACACGCAAATAATACAAATATATATGGGGAGGGAACAGAAGTTAAACTCATCCTTTCTACAAAATTGTCACGGGATTACAATATTTTAGGTTCATATGAGATTCAGGAAAAGAATGAGTTGGTCTAATGAACAAAAATTGGAACAATTTCATACGTAATATCTTGAAAGATTAATTGTTCACGCCTACTTATAGACATGGGCTGGGATTAACCTATTAAACATGTCACAAATGTTGATGTATTTACAGCCAAAGATAAAAGGCTTAACCAAAGCCTTGCTATTTTATTAGTGGTTCATTGATGTTTATTTCTGTAAGTAAAGTAGCTAAGTGAGTAAGAAATAACAAAAAGAAAAATTTAAATTGAAAACTTAAGCCTATCTTCTTTTACACCCCTAGTTTAACCACAAATTTGTTCACAAGTTCTCGAAACCATGGTTGAATTGTTCAAAATTGTGGTTTACAAGGCCTGAGTCTAATCAAAATTTTTGTGTATAAATAAAAATATCGGCTCGGTAAAAAGAAAGCTCTCATTACTATTTCTAAATGGGAAAAATGTACAGAATTAGCACTTAATTGTATATGATGTATGTATTACATGTAAGCAGTAATAAAAATTGTCAAATATTAAAGAAGAACTGTTTTTCTTATCATCTACTACAACGTAATGCTACTAATTTTGAAATTTTCTACATTCTAGGAAGCTTCAATTTAGAGAAATTTATTTAGTATTATTTGGCTCTGAAATTCATTTAGCATTCTTTGCCTCTGAGCAGATTGCTATATTTCTTCTATGTATTTAGTATAATAAGAAGATAAATGAAATTAGATGAAAGATAAAAGAGATAAATTAATATAAACTCTTTTACTATCTCTGTTTTTGTTTATTTCAACTGCTTTATTCATTCTACATTGTTATCTTTATCTCCATCTCACTTGTGTTCTCCCGATTTTGATTTCTTTTTGACTAACTTTCTTCGGTATGTTTTTTAGTTTCTCTCTACTTACTCCTCTTTATGTTTTGTTTTTCGTTGTTGTTATCGTCTACGTTTTATTCTCTCTCTCTCTCTCTCTCTCTCTTTCTCTCACTCTCTCTCTCTCTCTTTCTTTCTTCTCTTTTTTTATTTTTTCTAACTGTTTTATTCATTCTACATTAATATCTTTACCTCCATCTCACTTACTTTTTACTTGTTATCGTCTACATTTTTTTCACTCTCACTTTCCCTCGATTTATACCTACTTTCTTCCCTACTTGTTTTCCCTTTGTTTTTTTCCTACCTTACATCTTTTTACTTTCTTTCGATGCACATATATATGGATATATTTTATATATTTATATATTTTATTTTTATTTATATATTTTTTTTTATAAATTTTATTTTATTTTCTTCCTTATTCTATATTGTTCATATTTCTGTCTCATTCACACCCTTTCCCTTTATTTTTTCCATCTATTTTCCTTTGTTATATTTCTCTCTCTCTCTCTCTTCCCTTCTTTTTACATCAACCTGCTTACCTCTATTTATAGTTCTTTCTTTCCATTTCGTCACCCTGTGCCAAACTCACTCACTATCTCTCTCTCTCTCTCTCTCTCTATCTATCTTTCTATCTATCTAACTATCCATCTATCTCCCCTTCTTTCTTTCTCACCCTATTTTCACTTATTTACCTCTCGTTGTTTGTGTTTTGAATTTTTCATTCTGTACTGTTATCTTTATCTCCATCTCACTCATATTCTCCCAATTTTGATTTGTTTTCGACAATGTTTCTTTCAGT
Organism: Cimex lectularius; assembly: GCF_000648675.2. NCBI lineage: Eukaryota > Metazoa > Arthropoda > Insecta > Hemiptera > Cimicidae > Cimex > Cimex lectularius. The sequence continues at coordinate 1,593,490 of NW_019392686.1, forward strand.
ATGTAAGTTTCTCTCTATGCTTCTTTTTTTTAGTCTACTTACTCCTGTTTGTGTTTTTTTTCGTTCTATAATTTATTCAACTTTCTCTTTATCTTATACTTGTTACGTTGTATTTATTTGCTTTCTACATTCCTATCTCCACTCCTCTCTTTATCACTCTATCTCTCTCTCGCTCTCTCTCTCTCTCTCTCTCTCTCTCTCTCTCTCTCTCTCTCTCTCTCTATCCTTTTTTCTTTCTTTCTCACCCAATTTCTCCTATTTACTTCCCGTCCTGTTTGGGTTTTGAATTGTTCATTCTGTATTGCTATTATCTTTATCTCCATCTCACTCATATTCTCTCAATTTTGATTTGTTTTCGACGATGTTTCTTTCGATATGTAAGTTTCCCTCTATGTTTCTTTTTTTTAGTTTCTATCTACTTACTCCTGTTTATGGTTTTTTTTCGTTCTATAATTTATTCAACTTTCTCTTTATCTTATACTGTTTTACATTGCATTTATTTGCTTACCTACATTCCTATCTCCACTCCTCTCTTTAGCTGTCTGTCTGTCTGTCTCTCTGTCTCTCTCTCTCTCTCCCCCTCTCTCCCACCCTCTCTCTCTCTCTCTCTCTCTCTCTCTCTCTCTCTCTCTCTCTCTCTCTCTCTCACGTATTTTTGGTCGTCACTTAGTTATTTGACGAAGTATCTCAAGTACGACAATCTATTTGTAACATTTTACAACATATTATTGTATTATTTTTGATAAACGTGCAATTTTATACCAGTTATACCAGTTAATAAGTTAGAGAATGGTTCAATAAAAAGAAAATTAAATGTATGAAACATTCAAAGTTTTTAAAAATATTTTTGCCATTATGAATGAAGGTTACAGTGTGGTCGGATAACATTAATCAACTGATAACCGTATTATCTACAAATCTTTCAACCCTTACTTATCGTCGTACATGATGGACAAGACAAATGCCTGTTTGACGATAAGAAAAAAAAATTAAGTCATAAATAAGGATTATAAATAGTCGTTGGTTGAATAAAAAATATAAATATACTCGTTTTTGTTGTCGTTTCGAGCAAGAGAAAAACTGAAATCGAAAAAAGTACTGAAAGAAAAACAGCTAAGAGAATATTGAAAGGAATCACAAACAAGGATAAAGTGTGAAAAGGAAAATACCTTTAAATTATATACGTGAACACGATTCAAATAATATTTCTACAGCTTCAGAATAGAATAAAATTTATAAAAATTTGTTTAAAATAGGGTTCTGTGGATGACCGTTGGCCAGGCCTTTCTGCAAGGGTAAGTTCTGGCGAAACTCTCCGGTCCTTCTGCCATAGGGGTTCTGGACGTACTGAGGTGGCCCAAGGGGGACACGGCCTTGCAGCACACATGTCTCATGACATACTTAATCAAATGCTGTAGCATGTCGAACGAGAGGGGGTCGGAAACCGGACCCGAACCATGTATGGCTTATTTTTTTCCAAGTCAACTTAGAATGGGATACCTCGTTTAAAAGGAGTTCCGATTTTGGTCTTTCCATGCGGGAAGTGTAATGTTTGGTTTTGTTTATACACTCTTTCGGTATAATTAATAATTCATTATACGACTGCATTTTAATTAAATGTCTGACTAGTATTCAAATAAAGTGTAGGTTGTCAGTTTAGCGGATTAAATGGTTCAAACCATAAAACAAATATATGCAGAAAATCTCGTTTATATACGTGTATTATTTTTATGAATTTCCGTTTTCGTGTTTGGTTTTTAAGATATGAATTAAAACAATTCACCAATATCTTTTAAAAATTATAAATTGAAATGATAGAATTTGATCAAATCTTAGTTCTAGCCGTTGAAAATATTCGTATTTACAAGACTGTTGCGTTTGTTTTTAATCTGAGATATGGAAAGAAAAAGAGAAAGAGAGTAAGAATAAAAATGAGAGTGAGAATAAAACAGCTGTAAGATACAGAACGAAAAAGTAAAGATAAAATAAGAAAAATCAGTCAAACAGCTAGAAGAAAAAAGGGAAAATAGCACATTACAGGAAGAACGAGAGAGAGAGAAAGAGAGAGAGAGAGAGAGAGAGTGAGAGGGAGGGAGGGAGGGAGGGAGAGAGAAAGAGAGAAGATAAGAAAGAGAGATGTAAACAGGTATATAGAAAGATACATAGATAGATGAATAGATCGATAGGATGGATAGAAAGAAAAATAGATAGATAGATTTTTGACCCAAACGTGCGTTCTTCCTGATGTCAGGGTTAGTTACTTAAAATGCGAAATGAATGATTGAAATAAATCTTTTATTGATTATTCAAAATATCGTAATTAAAACGTTAAAAAATCAATGAAACTATAAAAAATAATGTAAAAGTTATGAAAAACAATATTATAATTAATAATGTTATTAAAACAAAAGAATAGATAAATAGTAATAGTAAAATAAGATAGATAAATAGATGGATAGATAAATAAACAGATAGATGGATAGATAGGTAGATAGATAGATAGAGAGAGAGAGAGAGTGAGAGAGAGAGTGAGTGAGAGAGAGAGAGAATGAAAAAAAGGCTAGAGAAAGGCAAATAGATGAAAGAAGACAAATTTTGAAAGAAAGATATATTGATAGGTAGTATGAGAGAAAATGAAAATGGAGAAAACAAAACATAATTAAAGGAAAAGTGAAATGAAGAAAGACAGAGAGGGAGGGAGAGAGAGAGAGAGAGAAAGAGAGAGAGAGTGAGAGAGAGAGAAGAACGTGAGATAACAAGAGAGAGATTAAGAGATAGATAGATAAAATACAAGGAGCAAGATTATATATAAAGTAGGACTAATCGTAATATTGAAAGAAAGAGAAGAAATATGGTATGGTTATGTATAATTGTACAGACAAAATTAGGCCTTTTGAACTTCAAAGGCATGGCAATAGATAGATAAAGACATAGTTAGATACATAGATTGATCGAGTGGTAGATCGACAACTAACAAGNAGAGAGAGAGAGAGAGAGAGAGAGAGAGAGAGAGAGAGAGAGAGAGAGAAGAGATAATATTTAAAAGAAGGAGTAGAAGAGTGAAAAAGGAAGAACGTGTGAAAGAGAAGCTGTCATGAAGAAGAGATAAACTTCCAAAGGTGTATGAACAGAATAACATAAATTGAGTGACTGATATTTACATTTTGTACTACGTAATTATGTTTGTTTCCATTATATTTAATCAAACATGTAAATAAAATTCTTTATTAATAGTTTTAAAATATTATCTCCCAATATGTGTTTCTTGTTATTTCGAACCGATTACATTGTAAATATAAAAATGTCAAAATTTTAATTTTTTTCAAATCGATTAGGAAATAATAAGTTTTGAAATAACGGAAACTTTTATATGCCCCCCCTTTCATACAATAATTAAGGCCTGACGAAAAATCTACAACTTCAACACGCAAGTCAGTTTTTTAATCATACCAAAATCTAATATGTCACTACATTAATTTTCTAGGGTTTCTTATTACTTTATCAAATTTACCAAATTTTATTTATAAAAAACAATATATATTTATTAAAAGCGTTGTCAACTAAAGGCTGGTGCAGTGACTGAATGACAGGGCTCCATTATCAAGTGGAAAATTATCGCGTCTAGCCGTCAAAGGGACAAAAAAATCAATTAAATCTCCCAATTATGTATAATCATTTCATCTGAATCGATGGTATCAACAGAGGAGGTAAGAGGTGCCACAATGACCTACATTTGTCAATAACCGGACTTTCCTTATTTATAAAACAATCCTCAGACAGCGTGGCACATCAAGAACAGTCTTTCAAACTGACATCACTATCAATCATCGTCTAATCTACTCAGCTAAATATGTAAAAATGTATGCACTTTGTAGACAATCAAAGACAGGTACAATACAAAATAATAGTTCAAATAAAAAGAAACCTTTTTTTTTAATATTGACAGCTGACAATTTAAAAATGTTTATAAAGAACTCATTTATTTTTAGGGATTAAGTAATTAAATATAAAGACAAAAATAATAATTAGGCATGATAGTATTTTAATGCATAATTGTATATCTCTCACTCAATTTATCTCCATATACTTACGCCATCACGTCCTGTGTTTCACACTTTCTTCCTTTTCCTTTCACTAAGCCTTATTTTGCGTACTCTTTATTCCCTTTTTACTTGTTTCAATCTGTATCGCTCTCGCTCCACAATCTCTCTCTCTCTCACTCACTCTCTCTCTCTCTCTCTCTCTCTCTCTCTCTCTCTCTCTCTCTCTCATACACACACACACTCGCTCACTCATCATTCATTCTGTATTTAAACTTCTTTGTCTCTCGCTTTTTATTTATTTTCTTCTATTTTTCTCCCTTTCTCTTTCTCTCACACTATTCCTCCAATCTCTCTCTCCTCTCTCTCTCTCTCTCATACACACACACACTCGCTCACTCATTCATTCTGTATTTAACCTTCTTTGTCTCTCGCTTTTTATTTATTTTCTTCTATTTTTCTCCCTTTTTCTTTCTCTCACGCTATTCCTCCAGTCTCTCTCTCTCTCTCTCATTCACACACACACACACGCTCACTCATTCATTCTGTATTTAACCTTCTTTGTCACTCGCTTTTTATTTATTTTCTTCTATTTTTCTTCCTTTCTCTTTCTCTCACACTATTCCTCCAGTCTCTCTCTCTCTCTCTCTCTCTCTCTCTCTCTCTCTCTCTCTCTCTCTCTCATACACACACACTCGCTCTCTCATTCATTTTATATCTTATCTCCTTTTCTTTTTCTATATCTTTTTCGTGTTGTAACGATTTTACATTCCACACTTTTACTATCTTTGTCTCCCACTTTTTATTTATTTTCTTCTAATTTTTCTACCTTTCTCTCTCTCTCTCTCTCTCTCTCTCTCTCTCTCTCTCTCTCTCTCTCTCTCTCTCTTGCTATTCCTCCAATCTCTGTCTCCTCTCTCTCTCACCCTCTCTCTCACACGCACACACTCGCTCACGAATTCATTTTATATCTTACCTCCTGTTCTTTTTCTACCACTTTTTCATTTTGTAACGATTTTACATTCCACACTTTTACTATGTTTGTCTCTCACTTTTTATTTATTTTCTTCAATTTTTTCTTCCTCTCTCTTTCTCTCTCACTATTCCTCCTGTCTCTGTATCCCCCCCCCTCTCTCTCTCTCTCTCTCTCTCTCTCTCTCTTCCGTCTGTCTGTCTCTCTCTCTCTCCCCCCATTCACTCCCTCTCTCTCTATTTATCTATTATCATTTAATACACAATACATCTTAGGTAATATATTATGTCACGTGTTTGAGATTTCCATTTACATCTTTTTTTACATTTTAATTTTAGTACTTTCTCTTACTCCCTCTCTTTCAGACAAACATCCATATAATTCTAAGGCCCATTTTCTATTTCCCTAGGCTTTCTTTCTAGCAGTTTTCTTGTACGCCTTGTGTGTACTTCGTAAGTTTCGGTACATAATAAAAAATTTCGAGAATTGTCTTACCACTCCATAGAGACCCGTGACTAGCATTCCTCCGAGACGCGACCGCAGGGCGCACCAAATTCTGTCATTATAGGCCTCAGGCGCGTGTGATAACCACTCGGAACTCTTCACGCCCGGCACCTGGGAAAAAAGAGAAAATAGTTTAAAGAGATTTACAAAACAGATAAACATCCTAAAATGTATTTTTGGCCATTCAGTGACCTGCCCTGAACAGTAAACTCTTATGCTCGATATTGAGACGTGGAAATTTTGTCAACATTTGCTTTTATTTCATGAATATTCATCACTGTAATGATGTAACACTGTAGTGTTTATCAATATTTTTTACCACACCCACATTATGTGGCTACTGTGATAAAGCTGGCATAATTATTTTTTTTAAATCTATATCTTTTTGGAAACAATTGACCATTGCCATAAAATAAAAGCTTTTCTTTAAAAAATAGCATCCCTGGGTTGTTCTTGGCGTGAAGTATCGTGGTTTTTTGACGACCTGAATATATTTTCTTCCAACATCTTGAACTGAAGATTTTTTCCTTTTGGTAAAATCGATGGAAAAGTTTACTTAATTAAACCTTACTCATGGTCTTCCCAAATAGGGACAAAAACAATTTTTCATTTGTTAGAAATTAGCTTAATCCCAATGATCGGCTAAAAGGAATAAAAAAGCCATCCTTCACAGGATACGGCCGGGCGGCGTAGCGTGAAATACCAAAGTTGTCAGACCAGATGGCCCTGGGACAACTGAACTGGTAAATTTAAAAAAGTTTTAAAGCTTTTGTTTGTTTTTCTCTTTTTGGAAAGACCGCGTGTTGTCAGGTTCGACCACCCGAGCGGTGTTTCCATTAGGTAAAAATTAAATTTCTTTGGTGTTTTCAAAATTTCTTCTCGAAAAATTACGGACTTTGTGAATTGTTTCGACAAATGTTAGATTTTTTAATCCAGAAGTTGTTGTCTCTAAAACCTTGAACTTAGACATTTTAATTGTTCCGATCCGGTGCACCCTGATAAAAAAATCGAACTACAAAGCGTACAGGACTCATTGAACACCTGGAATTTTGCAACTTGTTTTATGTATGTCAACCTTCGTATATCACTTAACACTTGTGCCCTATTTACATTAAGTGAATACACTAACGTCACACTACCAGGACTGACTAATGTACATATCTGTACAAGGCCAACCTACTATGTGATACAGATTCTTCTTTTTTTACAAAATTCTAATTTGTGAAACAATTGAGTAGGCTAGATATCACTCTGTCGTGCATTTTTTTCTTCTTTCAGTTTTCTTTTTAATCTATTCATTCTTCATTTCTTTCTCTCTTTGTTTCTACTATTCTCTTTTTTTCATTGTTTCACACGTTTTTACATTTTATTTCTTTTCTATCAATTTCTCTTTGGTTGTCCCATTTTTTCAACGCTCACTTACATCTTCTTATTTTTCTCTCATTCTTTCTCTCTCTCTCTCTCTCTCTCTCTCTCTCTCTCTCTCTCTTTCTCCCTCTCGATCATACACTATCAAACATTGTATACGTTTGACATACCAACGTTGGCGTAGTAGGACGTATATTTGCCTAGATTTGGTTTTCAATGAAGGCAGAATTTGCCAGTCTGAATGATTTACGTTATAATTTAAAAAGCAAATCTGCATGCTTTAGTCATATTTTTTCAATTGACTTTATGCACAGAAAATACATGAACATGCCTCTTGTTGATAAACCTCGTTTTCGGCCTTAACTTCATCAGTATTTCATCTATCAAAGTTGACAAGACGACCTCGTAAATCGTGTTGTTTACGTCTAACAGATTTTATTTTTAACAAGTGTCCATTGTGTTCCTTGTAATTATTTTCCCATTAATGTAACAACTAAATAGTAAACAATATCACTGCACGTCTCCTTTTAATTTTTATTATGTCTTCAAGATAAAAGAAGAATAAACTGTTTTGATATTTTCTTCATTCTTCAGAGTAAAAAAGGAACTATTCTAATTTAAGCTGCAGGCTATTAAATATAGCCGATAATGTGCTATTAGAAGATGCAATAAGTGTTTTTCCATATACATACAGTACAAATGGTATCTAGTGAACCCACTCGAGGGTAACCTTCAGGACACGTTCCTGAACAGAGAACACGCTCTGGCCGCGTTCTTCGACCTCGAGAAGGCATATGATAGGACGAGGAGCGATACTACGGAAATGTCACGATTTCGGTCTTACAGGTTAATTGCCACAGTTTCTCCGGGGTTTCCTAAAAAACCATTGGCTGGTCAGGCTTGGAACCGTGCTCTCCAATGATCACGTTCAGAAGAACGGTATCCCTCAAGGTTCGGTGATGAGCGGTGCGCTTTTTTTTGGTAGCGGTGAACACGGTATCGCTGACGGTCTCACCCCCGCAGATAAGAAGAAAGCTCACTGTGGACGGCCTCTGCTTCTACCATTCGAGGTAGGGTGCAGTCCGTGATAGACATTGTTGTTGGATAGCCGAGGAAATCGGGTTGTCATTTTCCACGTCGAAAACGGTGTATGTCCACTCTTTCTGATTGAGGAGGGCTCCCAGCATGCGGTACGTAGAGACAGCATAGATGACAGGTTGAAATTTCTTGGTCATATTATTTGGGCAGCCGGGAACGAGGGATGTCCTCTCCCGATTGAGGATTGGCCATACGCGGTTGACCCACAAGCATCTGCTTTTGAGCGAAAGCCCGCGCAGTTGCCTCTTATGCAGGGAAAGGTTGTTCGATGTGTCCCATACAATAAAGGTGTGTCATGCTTTGGCTCCCTACAGAGCGCGTGTTCGCGTGCCGCTGGATTTAAGAATGGTGCTCGAGCACATCAGTGTGTATCTCGGTCCTCTGTTTCACTTTCTAGAAGACGAGGGGCCATTAACTGTTTTTAGTTATAATCGATGTGATAATGTTTTGTTCAGATACTTGTATTTATTAGTGCGAGTTGTGAGAGGTATCTGTGAAATATAGCGTCATCATCGCCGCTCCAGCAGGGTGTGTGTGTTTTTAGGGTCGAATTTCATAAAAGTACCCCATTGACCCTAATGTAGTTTAGATTATTACTATGTATGTAGACCAATGGCAGAATACCCAGTACTCCACTGATTAATCAGCCTGAGTGCAATGCATGGATGTATTTATATGCACGAATGTATTATCTGTGCGACTGATTTATCTCATTTAATTGGTGTAAGGTTAGATTATAGTTTGCATGTGTTTGGGGCTGAAATGACGTAGTTATCCTCGTCGGAGCGATTTCCTGGACGCCTGGTTTAAGGGAGATACTAGCGATCCAGCCACATAACGGTGTGGAGGAACTCCCTGATGACTAAGGTCAAAACACCCAGGATGTGACAACCTGGGTGTATCTGAATAAGCTCACACTTTCTACCCATAAATAGGTAAATTTAGATAAATAAAGCATGTTAAACAATAAAATAATCCTTCATTATATTGTGCAGATAATAGTCACGTGGATTAGGTTTGTGGTCAGAAAAACAAATAGTGCAATTTTACCAACGCCGAGCTTTTGACGATATATTTGGTCTTCTGTGGGCAATTTTAATTAAGCTTTACATTCATATACACATATCACAGATTCTTGACAGCTTTCAGGTACGTAGTTAAAATTTATTATTATATTACTTACATATCTGGAATTAATTCGTTAACGTTTTTCAAGGTGATTTGTATGATTACCTAACAAGAATTAATTTTTTAATATGAAAATACACCGTACTTCACACGACTTAAAGCATGGAAGTTGAATAATTTTAGCTTACCGAAACGTCATAGACGCCGATTACAAAATCCCGAAAACAACAAAACAAGTGATTCATTATTCAAGCGAAGTAATGGCTAAACGTGTGCAAGTTTTCAAATTTGTTATGTAAATCACATTACCATTTGTATTATTTGTTTTTAGAACACCTTTTTTTTAGTGAATTATGTAATTATCAACTTGCCTTGATAAATGTGCGAGTGTAAGTTAATTTTTCTGTGCGTTTGACGGTTTTGTATGTGTGGTTGTTTAGGTGGTTTTTGTACGTGTAGGTATGTATGTTTGTTTATTGTGCGTGCTTGATAAAAAGGGGAAATGTGTAGTTATATATATAAAAAAGTGATTATATAAAAAAGATATGAAAAAGTGAGATATATTGTAAGACTGAGGAGAGGTGTAAAATGAAAATAAATGAGGAAAAAGTTTAAAACAAGCATAAAACTAGTTGGTATGTGTGAAATTATTTAGAGAGGGAAATGAAGATAAGTAAATAGATAGATAAAGGTAGAGTGAGAGAAAGATAAATAGAGAGATATCGCACACCCACAGGAATAGTCACAAACCCTAATAAAAGAAAATTTTACAGGAGTGTCAAATGAAAGTTTACTTTTTTTACTTATGTATTAAGTACATGCTATTACAGTTGTTGGCAATAAAACTGCCGCAATCTGTCAATATTGCCTTTCGTTTCTCCAATATTTAAGCGAAAATACAAAACATTAAAAATCCAGTTGTACTACTCTTAAAAAACTACCACTTTTTAAGTTGTGACACTTTTGTTACATATATTGGCTCTCAGTGATTTAAGTTACTTTGTTTGCTTATGCGATAATAGTGGTCAATGAATGACTGTAAGGGTATTAATTTTTCGTGATAGTAGACAGACAGGTAGGCAGACTACACACAAAAGTAATGAGCATAAATATCCATGCAGTAAGTTTTACTAAGAATATGTTTGACCCAAACGTGCTTTCCTCCTGATGTCAGGGTTAATTAGTTATTTAAAAAACACAATTAATTATTGAAATAAATCTTTTATTGATTATACAAAATATTATAATTAAAACATTAAAAAATCATTGAAACTATAAAATAATCCATTATTAAATTCATGAGATTTCGTGGTCCGATTGATCAAATAACATCTTTCAATTAATTAATCTTTAGGTAAGGTATTTATTTAGAATTCGTGAGATGCGGTCTGGTGTGATGTAGGTTTCAGAAAAAGATTTTCTTTATCGTGCCAACGTTTCGATCTTTATTGAGATCATCTTCAGGGCCTGGGATTTACAAACATTGTTTAAATATAACAGTTACATTTTGGATGTGGAAAAGTGAATTTATACAATGCAAAATATATTTTTTATACATTCAATCAAAGTATTTCTACTCAAAGTATTTTTCTTCTGTGTTTATCACCACACATTTAGGTAAGGTATTGGTTGAAATAAAAATGTCAGTGTCACGAGCGGGATTCGAACCCGCGACCGTCGGCTAAATACGACGCTGCTCTACCACTTGAGTTATCGTGACTTAGATCCACTCAGACAGAACCTATTATGTTTAGTGGTCTGATTGACCAAATTACTTCGTTCAATTAATTACTCTTTTTAAGTAAGGTCTTGGTTGAGATGAAAAAGTTGTGTCACGAGCGGTATTCGAACCCACGACCTTCGGTTCAATACGGCGTAGTTCTAACCATTTGAGCTGACGTTCAAGCTAGTGGTTAGAACAGCAGCGTATTGAGCCGAAGGTCATGGGTTCGAATACCGCTCGTGACACAACTTTTTCATCACAACCAAGACCTTAAATAAAAAGGACTATAAAATAATGAAAAAGTTAAAAAACAACATTGTTAAAAAAATATGAAAAACAATATTATAATTAAGAATATTACTGAAATCAAAGAGTAGATAGACAGATAGATAGAGAGGGAGAGAGAGAGGGAGAGAGAGAGAGAGAGAGAGAGAGAGAAAGAGAGAGAGAGAGAGAGAGAGAGAGAGAGATGGCGAGAGAGAAAGGGGATAGATAAATAGTTATACAGAGTGACAGACAGATAGACAGATAGATAAATAGAAAGAGAGATAGAAAGATATAGAGTGAGTAGCAGTGGGCATACGAAAAAAATGTTCGAGGATCTTTTGCTCATAGTCAAGTACATCTGTAACAATCGAAATTAAGTCTTGATATTATTAGGGTTTTACAAACAAATTGACAAGAGATTTGCTCATGACTTGACGGTTTTTCCCAAAGCTTAAGCTTAGAGAGAGACGGATATATGCACTGAGAGACAAAGAGAAAGAAGGGTAATAAAGAAACAAAAGGGAAAATGTGTGAAAAAGAGGGAGAGGTGAGATAGACAGATAACTAAATTATTAAACATTGAATGTCCTTAAAAATGAAAAGTGGCAAACCAGTCAAATTAGTATATGTATTAATTACTGGATATATTTGAATAATATACTTTAAACAATTAATTATTCGTTTTATGTAAGGTCTTGGTTGAGATAAAAAATCAGTGTTACGAGCGGGATTCGAACCCACAACCTTCGTCTAAATACGCTGCTGCTCTAACCACTTGAGCTATCGTGACTTCAATCCTCTCGGAGACCAACTCCTCATCTCAACCTACAACCTTTCGAATTTGCCCTATTTTTGCCATTTTTAAATATCGTGTAATCAGGATTCGATTCTCAGCGGCCAGGGGAGCTGTTAGTGAAGTGATACTTCTTTTCCTTATTAAATATTAATTTACAAATTCAATTGACCACTAAAACTAAATGTATGTGATAACGAATTGATTTATAAAACTTCCAAATAAAATGATCATGTCCTATGTTTTTTATTGATATTTTACGTTTTTTAGTTACTTCCTGTTTAACGTTAGAAACCTATAAATCACATAAAAGAAAGAACGAATAATTTTTTCAAAAGTACAAAGCCCTTGTCGCATTTTTCTGCGGTATGAAAATGTATTGACCCTCTGTTTATCAGAACGCAGCGGATATTCATTGTTAACAATTATCTCTTTGAAGGCCTTCCTAATGTTTATCGAATCGACACCAAACCTACTAGCCCCCGCCTCTACGAACAGGACTTGCCTTGGGATATTTGAAGAATATGATTGTTCAATTATGTAATATTTAAATCCTCGACCTTTTATGACTGAATGGAAAGTCTGTCATTCGTTTGGCATCAAAACATGTTTGTTTGTTAAATATGTTGTATCATATATAACGTCTTTCTTTTCATACACAGTCCCATAGTTTATATGTATATTTGGATGTTTATAAGATGTTAACTCGTGTTAACTCAATTAGTAAAATATCCAGTAAGATCGTAAACGTCTTTTCTTAGCACGTTAAACTTTAATTTTTCCATTACAATTAATTAAGGTTTTTAGTTGAGATGAAAAAAAGTTAATGGCACGGGAGGGATTCGAACCCACGACCTTCGGCTTGATACGCCGCTGCTCTACCACCTGAGCTATCGTGACCTCGATCCACTCAGACATCAACTCCCCATCTCAACCCCACATTATGANGTGAAGCTTGTGTAGAAGAGAGATGGCTTGTTAATATGGCGGTGTCATCTGCGTATGTGGCGATGAGTGTATTCTCATTTGTGGGCATATCATAAGTAAAAATTGTGTACAACAGCGGAGTGAGTATTGACCCTTGTGGCACACCTGCAAGCACTTCTTCCATCCCAGAAGTCTCCGTATCCTGGTTTACTGCGAAAAATAGTAGGGCATGACGGTATAATCAGATAATAGGCCTGGGGTAAAAATAATTTTAATTTGTATAATAATCTCTCATGCCATACTTTGTCGAAGGCCTGAGAAACATCTAGAAACACTCCAGTCGCCTACAGTTTCTGCTCGAGACACGAAGTAATGAAATCAGTCACTCTGTGAAGTTGATGAATGGTGGAATGATGGGTTCGAAAGCCAAATTGATGGTCTGGAAAGATGTTGTTCGAAGTAGCAATAGAGATAATTCTTTTGTAAATTAATTTTTCTAATAATTTAGAAGGAACGGGTAGCAAACTAATTTTTATGGGGCTTTGGGATCATACGTATTTAAGAATAAAAATAATTCTAAATAAAAAACAGCTGTTAAATTTATGCTGCCATGTTTGTTACTTACGCCCTAACGGATACCAACCAATGTGACTACATTTTCGACCTAACTTCTAACATTAGCCCTGGCCTGTTAGAGTGAGCAATGTTAACTAGCCGATTTTTACGAGTCTACGTCAACATTTTTCTCGATCTAACAGAGTTAACAGGGTTAACACAAAGATCGTTAATACCCCTATTATTTTATTTTACGGAATGAGTTTCTAATTTAGAAACTTGGGTTAGGATTTCTTTATCTAATCATGTAAAATGCTTAAATGTTTCGCTTTAGGTTTTATAGTTTGCCTATTTAACCCTAAAAGTACTATCAAGGGTAATATTTGCAATGGGAATATAATGGATTATTATTTAACGGTTAAGCCATACTGGCAGCTCGAAAATGTTATGTAATTTCTTTGTCTTAAATTGACCCAAAGAGACGCCAAGGCCGACAGGTAGCTTGGCAAATCGTTCCGGAGTCGAGAAATTCAACGGTTGCGTTGAATATGAATCATTCATTTCTTATCGGTGGTCATTATGTATGAAATTTACTGGATTACAGCTAAAACAGTTCAGGAACAACTTTCCAGGGGAACTCAAAAGAGACAAGCCTTATTTTAAACGTTTAACTATGATGCTGGCGTAAAACGATAACATGCGTTATGATCGCGTTATCTAAAGATTAATATTGACCTACTAAGAAATTCGTCTAATATTTGGAATTGATTCGTTACTGTTTTGTAAAATTTTGACTTTGAAGCAACCTATATTGAAACTTGGGTAAATTTATTGCTTGGGCCGTCCGATTACGCTATGCTACTCTACTCGTATGAGTTTTCAGTAGGTAAGAAATCAAAGTGCACGGTTAAAAACGTAATGTAGCATCCACTTAAGCTTAATAATAATAATAATAATAATAAAGTTCAATATAAAGCGTACATTGAAACGTACATAATCAAACCATCCTTAAAATCCGCCTCTTTTGAAAAAATCAGGTCCACTTTTGAATTTAATTATTAATTTTTTCACATAAATTTCAACAGATCAAGAATTAAAGTTCAATCCGGTCTTAACAAAGCTCACGGAATGAAGTATTGCAGGTTGCCAACTAATAAACGAGGTTTCTGAGTCCTTTGCGGCAAGGTCATCTGCTCTCTCGTTTCCAAGATGTCCCTTATGACCTGATATCCTTATAAGCGTAACGCATGTTCCCTGAAGGGAAAATGTTTATGAATAAAATTTGATCTAAGAAAACAAAAAGCGACAAGTTGATTTTCTTAAGCTTTCGAAAAAATAGTCGTCATTAGTAATTTTCTTATAGATATGTTTGTAAAATCATAGTAATAGACTTAATTGTGACTGTTACAGATGTAATTAACTTCAGTAGTTTTCATGGTCCGAAAATTCAAAAGGTGGGGTTGAGAAGGGAATTTGGTGCCCGAGTGGATCTAAGTCACTATAGCTCAAGTGGTGGAGTAGCGGCGTATCAAACCGAACGTCGTGGGTTCGAATCCCGCTCGTGACACTCACTTTTTTATCTCAACTAAAAACCTTAATTAATTGAATGATATGATTAACTATGAACAAAAGCAATTATTTTTCAACTTTCTTAGTCCATCGTGACCACTGTCTCTCACTCCTACACTCTCCCTCCCACTCTCTTTCTCTTACTATCTTTCTCTCACTCAATCTATTTATCTCTCTCTCTCTCTCTTTCTTACAATTACTCGTTGTCTCTTACTATCTTTCTCTTACTCACACTCACTCTCTCTCCATCAATCGATTTATCTCTCACTTTTTCTTACTCTCACTCACTATTTCTTTCTCTCTCCCTCGCTCTCACTCTCTCTCCCTCTCTCTCCTTCTTTCACTCTATCTCTATCAATCTATTTATTTCTCTCTTTCTAACAATCACTCGCTCTCTCTTACTACCTTTGTCTTACTCACACAAACTCTCTCTCTCCATCAATCGATTTATTTTTCCCTCTTTTTCTTACTTTCACTCACTCTTTCTTTCTCTCTCTCCCTCCCTCTTACTTGCTCTTTCTTGTTCTCTCTCTCTCTCTCGCTCTCTCTTTCTATCTTTCTCTCACTTTCTTTCATCAATCTATTTATCTCTCTCTCTTTTTGTTACTCTCACTCACACTTTCTTTCTCTCTCTCTCCCTCTCTTTTNTCCCTCTCCCTCTCCCTCTCCCTCACCCTCTCCCTCTCCCTTCCCTCCTAAGTAATGTTTCATTTGTTTCCTTTCAAATTCTTCGGATTTCTGGAATCTTTAGATTCGGTAGAGAGCACTTGAGGCCAATTTGGCTTATAATACCAGACCAGAAATCGTTCTATTTGTTAAATTTCCTTTACTAAGAATATAATTTATAATGTTCATGTTCATCATGTAATTAATAAAATGAGTTATGTCTATAAAATTAGTTGGCAAAGGAAAGAAAAATTTAAATTTTCGCATAATTAAAGACAAATAATTGTAATTTACCGCTATTTAATTAATTCAATTGTCATGTCTGAATTAAATAAAAATTAGGTAATTACAAGGATATTTATATGAATTTTAGCACCAATGAACAATGGGCATCCAATTCTTGGATTGAGAAAAAGGAAAAAAGTCCAAATTTGTTTGTTTTACTTAAGACACAGAGTTACATATTGAAAATCAATTATTTTTCATCCAACTGAATAATTTAACTCTCTATTTTCTTACTAGATAAATATCTGAACATCCATTAACAGTCTGTTTTGTCGTATGGTTGAACTTTGCATGCCAATTTGGCTTGTGTTAATTCTTCAAACCTTGACCTCGATATTCAAAGGGCCTGTTCACTGTTCGATAAATCTCTTTGCGGATAAAGCTTCTAGCGAGTTTTTCAAGCGTGATATAATTTTAAGCGCGATCGTACAAGATTAACGAGGATTAAGAATAAAATCACAATAGCTATAACGAAAATGAACGATCATAAATTTAAATTGTATAATGTTTCACCTTTGATATACTTAAATTATTTCTGAGAAAAGAATTTATTCCATTTGATGAAAGCGTAAATTTTTAAAAGTGTCTTTACAAATTACGTGAAAATTCTGTTTGAGAAGTGTTTCGTACTGTATAAAAAACAAAAATAAAACAGACGAGATTAGGAGGAACAGTATGATAACGTCCGACTGTTTAACAGTACAATTTTTTTTACTTTTAACACCAGTTTAAAAGTGTGTAAACTGTGTAAAACCAGTTTAAATCAGTAATGACACTTCGTTATATTGTTGCGAATTAATAGAATTTAACCAGATTTATGCCTGGAAACAATTTATTAATCTAGCCAACAACCGCTTAGGAAAAGCCTGGGGTAGAACAAAGGAGGTATTGTCATTTTAAATTGAATAATGCAAGTGTTCCGTACCACGTCCTCCAGCTGTTATTGGATCAATCTTCCTCTTCTGACCGCAGGACGCAAAAATAAAAATAAATGAAAAATTTAACCCCTTGGTTGGTAATAATAGAAAAACCAACTCGTTCTTTTTTTATTCCTGCTCTGCTTGTCCACTTAAATCATCGGATTAGTACCTGATGGGTTCGATATTTATTTTGGCTATATGAACTTCTGGCCTTGATTTTATTAGTGAATTCTGCATAATTAAAACCTAAATACAGGGTGATTCATTTCTAGTA
Organism: Cimex lectularius; assembly: GCF_000648675.2. NCBI lineage: Eukaryota > Metazoa > Arthropoda > Insecta > Hemiptera > Cimicidae > Cimex > Cimex lectularius. Next base: position 1,610,580 of record NW_019392686.1, read on the forward strand.
CTATAAGGTTCGCCACAGGTTTCTACACGTTTAATGGAACAAAAAAGTTCGTATGAACCACGGTCCGATTCTCAACCCTTTCGCAGATATTCAACATTCACCCAACTATCTATTTTCCTCGTAAATCAACTCGTAGAATTATTGAAAAATTGAATTATCCATGTTTGAGAAAATCCAATAAAAAAGTTGAAAAAAAAGTTAAATTTCCTTTAATAAGGCACCCTTCTGGAACTTTCAATTTAGTTTTTGATAAAAAACAAACACTCAATCTTTCAAAAACGGCTCAATTTAAAATTTGTATAAAACTAAATGTGCAACCTCGTTAAATAATTTTTGGTTGAACTTGGCAAATTCATAACCCCCTCTTACGTTAATAAGCTATCTACCAGTACACCCTTTTCTTTTCTTTAAGTACATCCTACCAAAATACAGAAAATGTATACTAAATGGGATAAAAGGGGTGATGGTGTGAAAAGGGAGAGTGGGGTTGCGGGGGGCAAAATTTATTGCCCAACTTTAACTTAATAAAAAAAGTACAAATGAAAGAAAAATTAAACACGAATGACAATAAAAATAGTGAACAGCCAAAGCAGATAAATCGGAAAAAATATCTACACTAAGCACAGAAAAAATTCAAAAACAAAAACAAACAACAAGTTATAAAACCCAACTTTAAACTAATACAAAGTCACAAATAAAAAGAAAAGTACAATGTAAAAATCAAACAAAAACATAAAAGAGACAATAAATATGAACAACCAAAGAGTAAAAATTTCGTTTAATTGCTATATATAAAGGAGAAAGTGTATATTTCAATTTCGTTTTCTGGAACATTCATAAATTATCTTTTTTCATTGTTTTTTAAGTCAAAGTTAATTTTACTGATTTGCTTCATTTTAAAGTGGTTAAAAGACTGTTATGGTAACACAATTTGTAGCTATTTCTTTAAAGCTATTTCTGCCTGGTTTGAGTTCTCTCATTCTGGTAATTATTCAAATGAAAATAATTTTCCCTAACAGTAAAAGTAGAGACTTTCTAAATAAAAACCCAATTTTACTTACGACCTTGTAACAATTAATTCATATGTCAGAATGAATATTAGACTGAAGATTATTCGAAAATCGTGAGATGAGGTCTGGTGTGATGTAGGTTTCAGAAAAACATTTTCTTTACCGTGCCAACGTTTCGATCTTTATTGAGATCATCTTCAGGGCCTGGGATTAATAAATATTGTTGAAATTTTACAAATACATGTAGGGTGTGAAAAAAAATGAATTTATACAATGCTAGAAAATTTTAGATTAAAAAGAAATGAATTTGTACAATGCTAGAAAATTTTAGATAAAAAAATGAATTTGTACAATGCTAGAAAATTTTTAGATTCAATCAAAATTTCAATTTCATTTTTTTAATCTAAAATTTTTTGCATTATTTAAATTCATTTCTTTTTAATCTAAAATTTTCTAGCATTGTATAAATTCATTTTTTTCATATTCTACATGTATTTGTAAATTTTCAACAATGTTTATTAATCCCAGACCCTGAAGATGATCTCAATAAAGATCGAAACGTTGGCACGATAAAGAAAACGTTTTTCTGAAACCTACATCACACCAGACCGCATCTCACGATTTCCGAATAATCATCGACTAACGGTCACTAATCACCACACATTAGACTGAAGGAGCGAGGTCCAGGCTATCATCCGGATAAACGTATTTGATGAACTTATATTACCTCAACCCTGCATACATGTGTACATTGTATCCAACCTATGACAAGCACCCTCTAAGGTGTTTTGACAGTCCTGGGCCAAACCTCGGTCTTAACGGAAGTCATGCTCCAGGGGTGCTGTAATAGCCAGGTTATTTTGCAGTATTTAACCTACATTTTCACACATCCTTAAATATTCCTTTCTTATTTATATACCATTCTCTCAATGGTCGTGAAGTACTCGATATTGTTATACCCTTTATAACTAATCTAAAAGTCGATGGGGTATTCAATATCCCATCGTCGGCTCCCATTCTCGCTAATAAACACATTCAACCTCTATATATACAAACGAAACAGAAAATAAAATATTCGTTACGTGTTATTTCCAATAAAACATCTCTCCTCCGAAAATGGGAACTACAGTGTTTCTTCTCAAATCGGGTTTCATTCGTACTCGCCTTCTATGTAGAGTCTGGAGACATCCTTTAATTACATGGGAAACATCAAGCAACCTTTCTATACAAACCAGACACAAACTTAAGTGCCTGTCAATTCTGCCTATCCAGCCTCCAAACCTGCCATTCCGACACTCCGTTTAATATAATTTTATTGCATTTTTAATAAGAAAATGTTTACTGTTTTTCCAAGTGATTAAGGTCTCCCTACTTTGTTTATTTTGTTGGTTGTTGTAATCTGTAATTTGGTTGTTCGGATCATTTTGATTTCGCTATCTTGTTGATACGGGTGAAACCGAACATTTTTTTACGAGGTTTCGCGACAGCAGAGGTCATATAAACTTAAAATTTTTGAAAAAAAGGCCATTTGTAAGTATGTCGGGTTCGAATGCAGGGCCGCTGGATTCGAACCCCGGACCTTTAACTTACAGTGATGAGCGCCTAAACCGTTGCGGCCACCGACTCCCCTAAAACCGAACACTGAAGATGTCGAAATGCCGAAACTTGTCTTTCAGCGCAAACTAGAAAAGACCAGCGAGGACAGGTAGACAAAAATTATCGGTAACGACATGGAAAAAATCTCATAAATAAATGTTTTTCGTTGTTCTAAATTGGACATATTTGGTCTGATGATCCGTTGGTGGTATTGGTTTTGTTTTAAAATTGAAAAATATCGAAAATTCCTAGATCAGTAATAACAAGTCACCCGAGATGGCCAGTATGGCAAATAGATTCCTCATAAATTTACCGACATTAACAAGGTTCATCGGGGACCGCGGTAGCCGAGTGGTTCGCATGAGAGACTCTCACGCCGCGGTCGAGGGTTCGATTCCCACCGTCGCCTCAGTTAGTTCATCGTCTAAACATCCGTTGCTTTGACGGCATTGTAAAGTAAAGATGTTTTTTGTCACATACGACATAAAAAATGGATCCGTACAGTAACATCAGAAGGTCAAACCATTGGCTGTTACCATTGACGCGAATACCGAATATTTATCAACAATGATATTTTGTGTTTGGAGTACCTACTTCTTAAAACGTTTGTCATTATAGAACCAAGAAAAAAGAGCTAGATAGATAGAGACACACAAACAGAACTAAGAAAATAATGGATAAAAAATAGAAAGACATCGATGATATATAAATAAAAAAGGTAGATAAATAAATCCATAGGCAGGTAGATAAATGGAGAAAGAGAAAAAGCATGAGAAAGAGAGAGCGTGTCTGAGTGTTAAAAAAAGATGGATAGCTAAGGATATTTTTAGTTTTAAATAAGATATTACAAGATACAACAACAACCAAGATATTACAATACTAAAAAAATTCTCTAATGAATACAAAACATGGATAAAAAAAAGTGACTAACATATTAAATATTATCTATTATATGATAGGTTAAAAAACTGGTATTTATTAGAAATAAATAATGTGTTATCGGATCACAGGCCAAATCCACAATTTAAGCTCATTGTAATCAACAAATATAAGGATGAGAAAGGAACGGCTTCATCTCATACTGGGGTGCTATTATGAAATGGCATATTCTTTCGGGATCACTAAATGTCTAATATTTTCATAATTGTTGCCAGACATTAAATATACTCAACCTGTCGTTAATATATCACAGCTGAACACACGAATCGACACAAAATAAAGCAAATAAACTGTTTGTGTAAATTACATAATGTTCCTGATTCCATTTGGCCTGGATGAATTGGGCCAATTTGATCGGACCCTGTTTGAAAAAGTTTTGCTATTAAACTATATTCATATCTAGGTTAAGCCGTGCTTACCTTTCTAAGTAATTAATTAAATAAATCTCAACGAAATTAATGTTTCGTTTAGAAGGGAACTTAATTTTGAGCATGAAAAAAACGATGCGCTTTAAAGATAAGAAAGATATAATGTCGGATAAATTACTTTCAATAAAACTAATTACAAGATTATAGTAAAGCGTTAGAATAAATCAAATAGAATGTTAATTACAGTAATTAAAGGTTATTCCATATTCTCTCTGGAAAACATGACCTATATTTTTTCGTTTTGCGCTTTATTGGCAGAGTAGTAGGTAAAGATTTTTAAATTTACCTTTCAAAGGTTTTAAATAGTTAGGTAAACAGATAGAAATAATATTTGGAAGTTAATTTAAAAGAAAGGAAGGTAAATCAAAAAAATTTTCAGATCGAATAAAAAATGACACGACTCGACCTTTGAAATCAGTTTTATATTCTATACGTAAGACTTCTTTTGTCTTTGGTTCGACCATTCTCATAGGGATTTGCGCTAGATACAGTTTTCTTCGTGTATTTGTAAATTATAAATACTGGAAAAAAAACACTACCACGTATGGAACACTATACCCGATTCATTAGATTTCGTGGTCCGATTGACCAAATAACATCTTTCAATTACTTAATCTTTATGTAAGGTATTGATTGAGATAAAAAAAGTCAGTGTCACGAGCGGGATTCGAACCCACGATCTTTGGCTAAATACGCCGCTGCTCAACCACTTGATGGAACGGCAAAAATGAGGGAAAATTCGAGAGGTTGGTTTGGGATGGTAAGTTGGTGACCGAGTGGATCGAAGTCACGATAGCTCAAGTGGTAGAGCAGCAGCGTATTAAGCCGAAGATCGTGGGTTCGAATCCCGCTCTTGACACCGACTTTTTATCTCAACCAATTCCTTACATAAAGATTATTTCATATATGTTGAATTTATCATTTGAGGTTCTTGTAGGAGAAGATGCCCAGTGGCACCACTTCTTCACACTGATACCTTGTTCAGTCTTCACTGAATGAGAACGTCACCGGACCACTTTCGCTTTATTCGTCTTGGAGGATTTTCAGGTAGGGCTGGAAGTGATAAATGTCGTACTAATAGATTATTGTGTGTGTTCAGTGATTGATGAAATTATAGCGGGTTTTAATGAGTTCATTTGTAAACGGAGCGTTATGAATAGTGTAATTTGATACGTAAAAAGGAGAATTTTAGATTGGATTGATTGGAGACGTTGGGCATTGGAATCCTTGGCTGAGAATGTTAATAAAAATTCTGTGCGTTTGTAAATAGATCATTGTTAAAAATAATGCCTTGCGAAAAAAATAAAAATGAATACATGGCAAATATAAAATAACAAGACAGTTTAACAAGTCAGTCAAATTAGAAAGGTGGGCCATACATGTTCGGACATTCGTGGTCGTGGTCTGATGGCCGGCATGATGACGTAAGAGACATGCACAAACATGTTCACCAAATTTGAATGGTCGGCCATGCATGCTCGGCCACGCCCATGTGAGGAGTACGATATTAAAAACAATTAGCAAATTCAGTTTTAATTATGAAAATAGTCTTCGTATCAAAAACAATTTCTTTTAAGTAATTACTTTTTACTCAATTAGTCAACCCCCATTTTTCAAAATAATTTCCTAAATATGACAACGTCGCCACCGCCACCTACTCCTTTTCCAGATATATGTACTTCCCCTCCTATATATACCTATTTTTTCTTTGTAAATTGTATCTTCGTTCATTAAGAGTGACGTCAAACCTAAAGAATTTCTAATGATACAGTCGCGTTTCGATTTGAAAGAACGCCATTCAGAACAGTCTGAACTTGTTTACTACAAACCTCGGCAGAAGGCAACGATTTAATGAATACTACATCGCAAACGCTTGATAAGAAACGAAGAGTTTACAGCACACATAATCGTACAATAAAACTTCTTTTTGTACACCCTGCTATCACAGAAACGTTAAATCCGTACAATTGTTTATTTTTATCTCCTTCAATATTTTTTACAAATTATTACTCTTCCGATTTTTGTTTATTGTCTTTCTATGATAGATTTCGACAAATAAATAGCGAATCGTTTCAACCAATTGATTTATGGTCGAAGATGCATTTCAGAGCTAATCGGGCTTCCCTCTTCAGGGTTCAATCGAGTAGTAACAAACCCCTTGTTTTTTTTTATTTATTATTTTTGGTTTATTTGTCCAAGTATATTTTACGTTCAAACGTCCTGTTTTTAATTATTTTTGCACCGTAGGAAACTCGGTTCTTTTTCCTTTTTTCCTGTAATCACTAGCTGTAATTTGGTCGTTTCTGGTTATTTTTGGCCTTTTTTATCTTTGCTGTTTTAGTCTGTCAGGTGAATTTCGGTTTCTCGCCATCTTCTGAGCTGGGTTTGTTTGCGTCGAAATTTTTCAAACAAAAAGTAACTATAAACATGTGACATCCATACTGAACTTCATATGAATAAACACGGAATCCAAAAAATTTCCTGCGGTTTTTCATTTTTTAATGTTTTAATACCGTTAATCAGCATTTCTATTTACGTGGGAGGATTAGGTGTGTACATCACGTAATACCGAGATAGATAATGTGTCAGTTCATAAAGAAAAATTGTCATATTTTTTGCTGTAAATTCAGGCCGTCGGGCTTCATTTTGTAACCCATTTTCCCTCGTAAGAAATCGCAGTTTTGCTCCACACATCAACAGCGAATATGCAATTTTGCGATTTTATTGCTGTTATAATAAATCAGTATGTTAAGTAGTACATAAATTATGGGGTCTGGTCTGTAAGGCAAATCAGCAAAAACTCGTCCTGCTCTCGTTAAATCGCCATAAAAAATTTATCAATTTATATACTGTTGCATTTTTAACGTTCCAACTATTTAATCCATTTTTTAAACTCTTCATATCTGAATATCTAGTTAAATTTAAAAATAAAAATAAAGAGGCTCAAGAAGAAATTAATTTGCATAACGATCAGGAATTTGTTTACTTGTTTTTAATCAGCTTAGATCATTTTTTGTTTTAAACTTAATTGTTATGATAGGAGGCGGGCGGAAATGTTGAACTTTTGGAGTTTGGCCCGTCCGGTTTCGCCAATTTGATCAATGCATAAACTGGTCTCGTGTAGTCAATCTTAGAGGAAAAAAGGAGGATTTGGCAGGACAAAAAGTCGAGAGATTTTTCTATTCGTCCTTCTAACGAATATATTTTTATTTTGAAATTTTTACAAAATCGTTGCGTAATCGTTACCGATTACTTGCCCATGACAATTATCCCTCTGTATTAAGAGTTTTTTCGTATGTGTGTACTTTCTAAATAAATTTAAATTTACACAAATTTTTTTCTCTAGGTTTTCTCTTTGCTGCCTAAATAGCAATTTTTTATTTTCTAAGATTCGTTTTGTACTATGAATACTAAATACCAGGACTGCATATTTATTCACTTTTTGTTTTCAAGTGCAAAACAATTTTGAATTTTCTGCTTCCATTTTGAAAAATGGAAAAAAAGAGGGAAAATTCGAAAGGCTGAGATGGGGAGTTGGTGTCGGAGTGGATCGAAGTTAGGATAGCTCAAGTGGTAGAAGAGCGGCGTATTGAGCCGAAGGTCGTGGGTTCGAATCCCGCTCGTGACAACCAATACTTTACTTAAAGATTAATTAATTGAAATAAGTTATTTGGTCAATGGGACCGCGAAATATAATGGATTTAAAAATTATTATCCACATTTTTCAAGAAATAAAACAATTTATACAATAAATTTAATTTAACAATAGTTGTCTTTCTTGGTCTCCCTGTTTTGTCTATTCTTCTTCCACGATCTTCTACGCTGATGTTGAATTGCATTGAAATTTCAATTTTTTTCGTCTTTGAACCTCTGAAAACATAGATGTGTTCCTCTTTAGGTTGTTTAAAAAAATTACCTTTAATTAAGCTACTTTTACCAACAATTATTATTTGCTTCAATTAATCTTTTTATGTAAGGCTTTTGTTGAAATTGAAAAGCTAGTGTCACGAGCGTGATTCGAACCCACGACCTTCGGCTAAATACGCCGCTGCCCTTACCACTTGAGCTATCATGACTTCGATCCACTAGGACATTAACTTCTCATCTCAACCCCACCTTTTGAATTTTCCCTCATTTTTGCCGTTTTTCAAATGTTATGTAATCTATTCGATTCGCGGCAACAAATGAAATGGCCACGGAGAGCTTTCGTGAAGATATACTTCATTTCACTTATAAAATTCATTAGAGTTTTATGTGGCATAAAATCAACTTTAGAATCAAACTGTCCAATAAAAATTTGGGATTCTCATTTAAAATAACAAAGTTAGTGTCATTTTCCAGCTAGTTGAGAAAGTTATGTTAAATCTGTCACGACCACGCGATTTCTAGCGAAAATTAACTTGGGATTTGTATAAGACCATTTTTTGCTAATGCTGATTGTTTTTCTAGAACCGAATTGTACAATAAAAGTATGAGATTCTATTTAAAATAACAAAGTTAGTGTTATTTCCCAGCTAGATGAGAAAGTTACGTTAAATCTGTTACAAACACACAATACCTAGCCAAAAATAACTTGTGGTTTGAATAAGAACATTTTTTGCTGAAGTTAATCTTTCCTCATTAACTGGGTGGACAATAGAACTTGATACACTCTGTATATTTAAAGTGTACTTTTGAATTTTTTCTTAATAAAATAGAGCCTTGAGGAAGGCGTCAAAGACGGTCGATAGCTCGACATGAGGAAACAAGTTGGCGGTTTTTTTACCTTAATGGCTTCATTAAGTTATTAAACCATTATTAATCAATTCATTAGGTTTTTACTTTGCAAGTAATACTGATTGACGTTGATTTGAGATATATGAAGATAGTAAGTTAACAGAGGTTTCTGACAATCTGTATTTTCTTGAAGATATGATGTTTGTTGATCGACCTGCAGATAATCTACGATCAATTTTCGTAGAGGCCATTAGACAGGTGAAAAAAGAAGACTAATTGCTGGGTCCACTAACATTTCGGTACCTTATAGTGCCATCATCAGGGACTATTTTATTACAAATTAAAATAAATACACAGTAACATACAATTAAAAATTTATATAGTAAAATGCTATACATATTTTCCCAAGAATGAAGAAAAACGATTAACATGGAAAACAATTGTAAAAGTGTTTTGGGTTTAAGGTTATGGAGCACATGGCCAGCATACTATATTTTTGACGGTGAAAATCTTCTAAAAAATAATCTATATAAAATTATAAGTAATTATTAGTATCTGGGGAAAGTATGTAAAGCATTTTATTATATTAATATTTAATTGTATGTTACTATGTATTTATTTTAATAAAATAGACCTTGATGATGGCACTATAAGGTGCCGAAAGATTGGGGAACCCAGCTGAAGAAAACTGATTCAAATAATATTGCTAAGGACCAGCAATTTTGCTAAAGTGTATTAACCTTCTTCGAAACATCCCAAGGAAACGTTACCCAAGTTAAGAACAGCATTTTATGTACTCTTGTTTTTAGAAAAGATTGAAAGTGATTATTATTGAACATATTAGTAAATTACGCCTTATCTTCTTAGTCCCATTGGAGCCTAAGTCTTTGTAACTTTGGTTTTAACTGGCACGGTCATAAAAAAAGTATTTAATCAATTGAGCAACAAAATTTTATTGGTGTAACTTAAGAAACTGGTTTCATTTCGGAACCGTCGAATAATCGAGGTACAATTCTTTCCACGGCACTTAAGTGTTATTTTTCCTTGTGAATTTGAAAGTCGAATTAAAATTGGCCTAATCCTCCCGAGGGCATATATCACGTATGTAAATTGCTAAAAAATGCCAATTCGGTATATGCAAATTGAAATACCTTGGATCGAACAATTCTTTCCTGCTTACCGTTCTATTGTAAAAAAACATGTGATCATCGACGTTATAGTCTTGCACTACCTACAAAATAAACATATAGTCTACGGGGCGTTACAATTTGTCAAAATTCAATTTTTTAGGACGTTAGTTTTATATATTTTATATAATTTATAACCCGGCTAGGATTTATCCATTATCGTGCAAAATTATTTAAAAAATGGCCCAGCAGACAAGGAAATAGCGATAAAAAAAAACGGTGACGTATTTGCATTTTTTGTTAAACTAAAATAAATTATCGTACCGACCGTGAATGTATTAAACAATGTTGATCCAAATGATTAATCTATTTATAGACGAAAAACATATTTATTGAACTATCATTATCTCAAATTTTCTCCAACAATTTGTTATAAATGTAACATTACTAATCGAATATGCAATAAAATGTATACATAGAGTTTACGGTAAATTTAAATTTATTATTTTCAAGTGAGTGATTTTTTTTTTAATTACATATACAAATCTTTTTGTGTATAAGATATTAAGTAAGGATTTACGTTTGGTTGATGTGATATTTGTTAATGACCAAAGCAATGATACTAATGATGTGGTAGTAACGTGAAAGATAGAGAGGGAGAGGGAGAAAAAGCGAATGAAAGAGAGAAAGGGGAGAAACAGAGAGAAGCAAATGAGAGATAGAGAGAGTGAGAGCGAACAAGAGAGAAAAAAGAATGACAGCGAATGAGAGAGAGAGAGAGAGAGAGAAAAAAAAGACAGAGAGAGTGAGAGCGAACAAGAGAGAAAAAAGAATGACCGAATGAAAGAGAGAGAGAGAGAAAAAAAAGACAGAGAGAGTGAGAGCGAACAAGAGAGAAAAAAGAATGACAGCGAATGAAAGAGAGAGAGAGAGAGAGAAAAAAAAGACAGAGAAAGTGAGAGCGAACAAGAGAGAAAAAAGAATGACAGCGAATGAGAGAAAGAGAGAAAAAAAAGACAAGCGAGTGAAAGGCAGAGAGAGAAAGAGAGAGAGAGACAGAGAGAGCGAAAGAAAAAGAGAGCACGAACGATAGGCTGTGAAAAAGACAGAGAGTGAATAAGAGACTGAGAAAAAGAGTGAAAGGTAAAAGAAAGAGAAAGAGAGAGAGAGAATAAGAGGCAGAAAGAGAGAGACGGAGACAGGACTTGAGTGAGAAAGTAAGTTATAGAGAGAGAGAGAGAGAGAGAGAGAGAGAGAGAGAGAGAGAGAGAGAGAGAGAGAGGGAGAGAGAGATAGTGGGAGCGAGAGAGCGTATGAGAAAGAGAGAGAGTGAGAGTAAATGAGAGAGAAAAAGAAAAAAAGACAGCGAGTGAAAAATAGAGAGTGAGAGGGAGAAACAGAGCGAATGAAAAAGAGAGAAAGTGAGAGCGCGAACGATAGACTGTGAGAACGAGAGAGAGTGAATAAGAGACTGAGAGAAAGAGAGAGAGCATAAGTGAAAGAAAGAGAGAGAGAGCATAAGAGACTGAGAGAAAGAGTGAAAGCGAATGAGAGAGGGAGAGTGAAGGGAAGAAAGAGCATGAGATAACGAGAAAGGAAACGAAAGAAAGAAAGAAAAGAGGGTATACAGATATACACTAGATAGATAAATAGATAAATCTATTTGGTTGGTGTGTAAATGGATATTCAATTCAGACCGATCGACACTAATCACATCATTGGGTCCGTCTCTTCTTGCTGGTTTACATATCGGTCATACAGGTTCGGACTTCAGGCCACTTTCGATGAGTGATTGTCCAATCAGAGATATATCTCTTTTCTTCGGTAGTTAAATAATAAAATATTAAAATATACAACTGTAATAACAAAACCGAACCACGTCTGCTCCAATGTTCATTTTAATTTATATGCCCGACAGACCGTAAAGCATGATTCGGTTATTTATTACTCATCATATCCAAACCTACAGTACTTATTAATACTTTTTGAAACCTGCATTATTGGAAAAAAAATAGTAGTTCAGTTCTTTAAAGTTTTTCATTTTTCTAAATTTTAAAATCCAAAGTAGAACACTACTTTTTCTTCTTCGTCTTTTTATTTATTTATTTATACAAACGTGTTTTTTTTTCTTAAAGAATGTCTTGTGAGAAGGTCGAACGTTTAAAAAGAATTCTTTCAAGACTTGAAAGGCAACTCAAATACATAAAACTACTCTCTTTTATGACTTGCCTCACCTGAATGTTCCATTCTACGTGACATTAGAAAAACGTTAAAACATACATAACGTAAAAAACAAAGTAGTAATATCGACTAAACAAGAGATCCTGCGCTTAGAATGATTCATAAATAGCAGTATAATTTTGACTTTATGAAATATTTAGTAAAAATTACAAGAAAAAACCTGGACGTCCTAAGAACCTCAAATTTGTCGTACTATGTTGTAATAAAAATCCGTTAAAAAAGAAAATGAGTAAGTAATGAAGGTTTTATATTCAATTTTAAAATATCCAAACAAATCGCTGAACCGGCACCGGGTCATTTATTTGGGTAATCGTCGGTTTGTTTTAGTACACAAACGCGATTCGGCATTGCGCCATCTTCAGTGAGCCCGGCTGACCGTAGAAAAACCAAACTAAAAAATATATATAAAACATGCTCTTTGAATGTTTTAGAAAAAAACCTATCTTTTAGGGATTCAAGATGAATCATTTCGAATTTAAAAAAACCGAATTTTCTATAGTAGGTTATATGCACTAAACAATAGTAAAAAATGGGGCAATGAAAGGAATTAAGATTTGATATTGATTTTTAAAATATCAAAAATAGCAAATCTAGTGTTTTGGATAAGAAATGAAAATCCGTAGTTAGTATTTGTTTCTAAAACTTAAAGGCAAAATTTATTTATATGCAGGTTACTATTACAAAACAAAGCCCGGGTTACCATTAAAAACCATTAAAAACCTCAAAAAATTGAAAAATAAATAATTAAAATATACACCTATTTTTTAAGATGTATAAAATAACCTATTTTGAAACTTACGACCTACCTATATCTACCTAAAGCTTTTAAGTAAGTTAAAATAGCAAAAACGTTTTACGAGTGAACGTTTAATATTGACTTTTTAGAAATTCAAATATAATAAAAAATCATAATTTAGGGAAAAATGTCTTGAAATGATAAAAATTCGAAATATATATTATTTTATTAAAATTCCAAAACCAACCGGTGGAAATTAAATAATAATATTTAAAAATAAAACGTACCTACTTGCTAAATATTAAATCCTTTATACTTAGTGGTCTATTGACCAAATTACTTCTTTCAATTAATTAATCTTTTTATGTAAGGTTTTGGCTGAAATGAAAAAGCTAGTGCCACGAGCGAGCCTCGAACCCACGACCTTCTGCTCAATAGGCGGCTGCTTGAGAAATCGTGACTTCGATCCACTCGGACACCAACTCCCCATCTCACCTTACGATCTTTCGATTTTTCCCTCATTTTTTGCCATTTTTCAAATTAGGTTGGATGGCAAAAAGGAGGAAAAATTCGAAAGATTGTAGGCTGAGATGGGGAGGTGTCCGAGTGGATCGAAGTCACAATAGCTCCAGCAATATTTAGCCGAAAGTCGTGGGTTCGAATCCCGCTCGTGACACAAGCTTTTCATTTCAACCAAAACCATACATAAAAAGTTTAATTACTTGTGAAATATGTTGTACTAAAGAACCTTTTTTTAAGAGTTGCAAGATCAGCCTTACACCAAATTTACTATACTAACTGGCGCTAATAAATCGTTTAAAAAAAATGAAAAATTTATCAGAAAGGTGTGATATTGATTTTTAAAAAATTAAAAATACAAAATCTTGAGTTTGTATAATAAAATTACACCTTACAATTACAAAATCAAACCCGGCTGACTCTAGAAACCCAAAAATAGTAATTTTGATTGATTGATTTATATAAGCTTAACTCTTCACATGCTTGTACATGTATACGCACATGTACAGAGTACAGGTACAAGAGTTTTGTGCGGTCCGTGGTAAGCCCTAGGTCTTATCCGCTGAAGTCTCCATGGGCTATCGACAGCTAGGTCATTTTAACCCCTAACGCATGCTCTTAGCAAATTGAAAATAAATAAATATCTAAAATATGGAAGTACTCTTTTTTTATGTTTTAGAAAAGTTCTTCTCCTACAGTTCCTCTATTCTTCTGTGTTACGAGAAGCGTTCGCGCCAAATATGGCGCATTGTTTTTTCCCCCCCAAATTCCGTTAATCTAAAATTCTATCCTAGCTCTGTTCCCACCCCACAATATTTGATGTTGTCTTGTCCTATTCTTGTCCTGTTGGCTTCCGTATCGCTTCTATACAGTCCACTAATTAATTAGCCTCCAACAGTTATTTTGCTTTTGTGTTTTTTTTTCTCTTATTTTAAAGAAGAATTTATTTTACATTTTTCGCGTTCAAACCAACCCGAGTGCAGCCTCCCCATCCACACCATAAAACCACAAAATGACTAATTAAAAACAATAAAATAGAACCAACGTTTCGATCTTTATTGAGATCATCTTCAGGCATGGGATTTATAAACATCGTTTAAATTTTACAAATACATGTAGGATGTGAAAAAAAATGTATAATAGGTCAAATTAGAAAAATATTTTTATATATTGAAATATATAAACATAGTCAAAAAAATGTTATATGCTTGGAAAAAGCAGTGGTATCATTTAAGTGATATTCACATACACATTATTTATTTAAATTTGCAAAGCTAAACCGGGCAGACCATAAAACCGCAAAATGACTAATTAAAAACAATAAAATAGAATATAAATTTTTTTTAATGTTTCGGTAACGAGCCCACGTCCCTCCAGAGGTACAAGACGAAGCACGATGGTCCATAATAGCCCTTAATTAAATATTGTTAAATTAATATTTAAATGTTTAGACTAAAAATTAAAATAAGAACTAAGATTTCAAATATATATACCTACATACATTTAAAAAAATGGAATCAACCGGTACGTTTCAGTTGAAGCAATTGTTTATGTAGATAATTTATTTTTTAAATAAATTATTATATGGAATATCTAAACCCAATTAATTTAAAACATTGACTAGTTTTATTGGCTTCACATTTCATTCAAATATTTTGGTCAAAACCTATACGAACCAAAGTATTAAGAATAAGTAAATTAAAAAATTTCCACTAATAACTTAAAAATTATTATTTAAAAAAATAAAAAAGTACTTAGAGTATTTTTAGTTTTTATTGCTTAAAATGTTCGAGTAAAATGGATTATCTAATACAACTTCAAAACATTTATTTTTCACATCCGAACAATAAAATCTCCCACATAGAGAATTTTATATGTTAAAAAAATTATAGTTTAAAAAATCTATGTTTTATTTTTTTGGCAAGGCATCACTTTTTGTAGATGTAAGACGAAGCTTAACGGACCAGAACAGTCTTTTTATAAATTTTTAAAAACAGAAATTTTTTTATAGCGTATAAGAAAAACTTGGTCGCTTAAAAAAGTGATGGTTATTAATTTTTTATTTGTAGGTAACTTTTTCTAGTGATAAATTATTTTATCAATGTCGGTTTAACCTTAGAAATAATAATTTAAGATATACAAAATCAGAAAGTGAAAATAAGATAATAAGCTCTTATAACTAGGGCATAGCCAGAGTACTTACTCTTCACTGTTACAAGGCGAAGCCAGACGGACCAGATGGTTAAATAGACCAACTATTCGACTGGGCTGTCGCGATTTTCACCGTCAAATATCAAAACAGGCACACTTATCACACTGACACACACATGCACACACGCGCGCGAGATTTTGGTAGCGCACTCGTGGACTTGCCGAGAGTCACTGTCTGGCGTGGGGCCCCACCACTTTTACCGTCACTTTCAATCTCGTTCCCGGCGCTCCTTCCAACCGAGTCCTCACCTCGCTATCAGTGACCTGATAAAAAAAGAAAAAAAAAACTGCCTACTGATTTCATAACATGGATCGTACGTGAGTTACAATTGTTAATCATGGTCAACTTAGGCCATCTGACGATTTCATGCCATCATCAGCAAAAGATATCCGCGAAATATAAATAGAACCGGCCGGTCTTATCGGTCCTGCGTCAATGATTCAATTAAACTCAGGATATAAAATATAAACACAAATCACTGTGATCGTAAATTTTGATTATGGATGGCGTGATACAACAATTTTTTTGTTACAAAATTGAATAAAAATAAAATACATTAGTTTTAAACGCAATTAAAACAATATCGATAACTAAAAACCAAATTTCTTTTGTTATGTACACTTTAGTGCAAAGAAATTTACCAACAAAACATTAATAATTAATCCATTCCAACATTTATAGTAAAAAAGAGTTATGATTAAAAATTATGCATTTTTTAGCAATCAATACAATAATTATTGTTTTTATGTAGATCTTCGTTCAGATGAAAAAGCTTGTGTCACGAGCGAGCCTCGAACCCACGACCTTCAGCTCAAATGCTGCAGCTCAATATGTACACCAACTCCCCGTCTCAAACTTTTTCAAATGTCGCGTAATCACGACTAGAATTTCAGCGACTCATGAAAACGGCCACGGCGAGCTGTTAGTGACCAATTAATATCATTCAATTAATTAAGGTTTTTAGTTGAGATAAAAAAGTCAATGGCATGATCGGGATTCGAACCCACGATCTTCGGCTTGATACGCCGCTGCTCTAACCAATTGAGCTATCGTTACTTGATCCAAAAATCTTAGATAAAAAGAATAATTAATATGGCCAGTTATGGCCACTAAGCAAATATGGATTAAAAGGATAATGTTTATTACCTAATTCTAAAAAACAAACAATTATTGAGTAAAGAACTTTCTTGCCCCGTTTAATCCCGAGATTTTCCACCTCTGGCACCAGTCACGTCCGTTAAACCCTTTCCACTACTTCTACAGCGTTAGGACCGAGTTTTGCCGTCGTACTCGGTTAAGTTGGTACCAAATGTGTTTGATTGGTTTCAGATTTGTACTTCAAGCTGGCCACACCAAGCACTCAAGTCCAGTCTCATTCAGCTTGTCATTCACAATACGTGCTCTATACATATGTGATTATTGATCAGGTAAAAAATTGACTTATCAAATAAAATGATTCAAATAGAATGTAAACTTGCCTAGAAAATATAAAGACATATAGACGTACACAGTAGAGAAACTACTTCTCTTCAGAATGTTTGAGGAAAAAGAAGAACCTACCTCACATAATATTGTCAATTATTGTCCGTGCTAGTACGGAACATTAAAAACAATTTTTTCCATTAATTAAGGATTTGGTTGAGATAAAAATGTCAGTGTCACAAGCGGGATTCGAACGCACGTCGTGGATCGTAAGGTCGCGGGTTCGAATCCCGCTTGTGACACTGACTTTTTTATCTCAACCCAAACCTTATTTAATTGAAAAGAATTTAATTGGTCAAGCGGACCACGAAACCTTATAAATGTAATAAGCAAAATGAAGTTTACTTCAATAAAGCTCTCCGTGGCCATTTTATTTGTCGCGCGCTGCTCTACCACTTGATGGAACGGCAAAAATGAGGGAAAATTCAAAAGGTGGGGTTGAGATGAGAAGTTAAGTCCTAGTGGATCGAAGTCATGATAGCTCAAGTGGTAAGGGCAGCAGCGTATTTAGCCGAAGGTCGTGGGTTCGAATCCCGCTCGTGGCACTGACTGTTTTATCTCAACCAATACCTTACGTAAAGATTAATTGGTATTACATATTTTCATAAAATACCTAAATTGGATAGAAAATAAATATAACAAAAAAATTAAATTCTTATCCATCTGTTTTGTTGGCATTAAAAAGGATCAAACATATGAGTCTTTTTAATGTAAAGTAGTTTTTGTGAAATGTGTAGCTTTTTTATTTTTCGGTCGATTATAGTTTTAAATAAAGTGATTAAGCGGACAAAAAAAATTTATTTTTGCATGTGAATTCTTTTACTAATTTTTTTGGAGTACATGTTTAGAGTTTTATAATTTATCAAATTATTTGGAAAGAATTGGAAAGAAATCAAAAAATCTTATATTTTTCCTCATCATACCGGGCTATAAGACCCTTTAGGTTTGTAAAATATATCCCCTTTCATTAATCTTCTGAGGAGTTCTTTTCGAATGAGTTGTTTTTCTTTTTTTACTTTTTTCAAAATGCCCTTGTTCTCCTGAGCCCTCCTGCTCAGATAGGGCAGCACTTCTTTGACAGGGCCGTACGGGATATATTTGTAAGCGGAATAGCCAGACTGGCCCAAAGGAAAAGTTATGTAATCGCACATACCCAACAGTTGGCCGAAACATATCACTTTCGATTCCGGTGGGATGTTCATTTCGCTCATTTTCTGAAGGGCGAAACGGATCGTGTCTTCGTTGTGAGACGCCACCATAATCCCTATGTGGCCGAGAGATTTCCCTTCGTCTTTAAGCTTCTGGATCCTCCTCAGACACTCACTTAGAGTTTTGTGGTACATTTCTGTTGTCGCCTCGAAATTAGGATTGATTGGGTCCGCGTAGCCCATGGCCGACGCCCTCGCCCTTTCTTGGTCCATGTAAGCACCACGGACGAGCTTGCAGCCGAAGTAGAACTTCTGCCTGTGTGCCTGCTCCAAGTCCATGGAAACTTCGTTTATAGCTTCTCTGAGATAGCATTGATACGTGTTGAAAACGATCGCTTTGTCCCTGTTGTACTTGTTCATCATTTCCAAAGTGATTCTGGATATTGCGGGCTGGAAATAGGTCTGTTCCGCGTCGATCATGATGCGCACGTCCAATTCTTTCGCTGTCTTCACTAGCGTGTTCACTCTTCTTATCATATTACGAAACATTTCTTCTTCAGCTTTCGGCAATTGGGAAATCAACTTGACCATCCTACCGTCCTTAAGACTCGGGACCATAAAAGTTTCGCTCAGCTGGAAATTTTCATCTATTATCCCACTCCACGGGAATAAATGTATCACCCCTTCGCTGTCGCGGACCACGTTTTCAAGGAATTTCTTTGAGTCTTTGATTCCCGCTTTTTCGAGCCTTTTTGACAATTCATCGACCGAGAGATGATGACCGATCACGTTGCCCTGTCCTTTGTGCACTTCGCTGACGAACTGCCTCGCCCTCATTATCACCTGTGAAATGAGCAGCAGCAGTTGAGGTCGTCCCAAAGCGGTCAGTTTTATAGCAGTTATACCAGTGCCGTATGTGGCACCTGCTACGGCCTGAAGGCAGTCAATAAATATTTCGACGTTTTTCTCACAAGTGGCTTCATTCAAGTAAAAGTAGGTCCGGGCGCTTTGTACTTTATAACGGCGATCCAAAAAAGTCTTGTTCACGGCGTATTGCGGCATCTCGCCCAACGCGTCTTCGGGTTTCATCTTTATCTCGGTTAGGTTGGAATCCGCTTCGCGCTTCTCGGCCTCTTCCCTGCTCAAATCCTCTTCCACCGAATAGTCCAAAATGGGCTTCACACCGAACGATCGCAAACGCTTCAAAACCGGAGTTATTTTATGCTGATCTTCACCGGCCACGAAATGTCCGTAAAAAGTCGCTTTCATAATTAGAATGAATATTTTTTCTCCGAATATTTTTTGAGTCGCTTTCATTATCCCCATATTGTTCTCCACGAGGTAGTTGAACGAACACATCGTGTAGACGATCAAAGCTCGGAATACCTCCCAAGTAGTCTTGCTTCTGTACGCCGCTTCGGCGTTGTTGAAAGAAACGTCGAGGACGTCTTTGACGCGATTTTTCGGTCCCTCTGATTCCACTTTTTTCTCGGCTTTTTCCTCTCGGACTGGTGGGACATTTGGTCCAGCACTAGCAGTTCCTGCATTATGTTTCTTAAACGTTTGAAACACTTGCTTTACCCTTGCTAGCCGGTTCATCTTGCTTACCTCGATACTAACAACTTTTCAACAATTCTGCACAATAGCTGTTTGTCAAATTTCGCTTTTTTTCTAAACACACACATGAACCAACTGAAACAGCCTTTAAATATTTTTGGCAAACATTTGATTCATTTATTCACATCAGCTGGTGATTACCTTATGAAACAATGTTTTAATAGGAGGTACATCTGTTTTATGATTTAAATTTATAGCTAGAAATTCGCCAATAGCTTTCGTGAAACACAGGCTTTATTGCAAAATCAAAAACGAATTATAAATTATAATAAAAGTGAGGTAGAAATATAATACTAAACCAATTATATTGTATTACATTTTTTAATAATTAATAATTGGAACAGGTTGAATAGACAGGTTCGATTTTAATAAATTTATTTCACGTTCATGGATTAACAGTGACTGAAGGTCATATATGTATACATTTTTATAGTTTTTTTTCTAATTTATTTTGTAGCCTATATATTTGTACATATTACAAATGTGATCACCGTACTTTTGTTTTCACACGGTGTCAACACTAACACTAGTACCACCGCTACATCCTGAGACGCCATGACTACATCCTACACTTTCCATGAGAAGCCAACCAATGCTGGCACTCATTGTGAAGGATTTAATGGTATGGAGGTCTTTAGGCCATTGTCGATTAAGGCGAATTAGTTTTGAAATCATATACGGATCATTTCGTTGACATAAAGAACGTGGAGGTCGTTGTGGATAGTGAGACGTAGCGAAGGAAGTTTCATGATTTGTGTGGGGACTTGGATGCCCTGGAAGTTGGATGACTTGGAAGAACGCCACAGTTCAGTGAGCGAGAGTTTTGTAAGCCTGACAAGGTCTGTAGAATCGTGGAATACCATTATATCATCCATAATTTGAAGAAAATTATGTTGACTGTTACGAATTGCTTGAGAAACGGTGTGTAGATTGAAAATAAAATTGGCCGGAGAACTGTCCCATGGGGCAAACCTGAAGAAACAACACAAAGACAAAATTGCTCTTAGAATCCATAATTTATTATTTGTAAGGTCAGATGATTTTTTGACCAGTTCAATGTACAATATGTATGCACCATCAAAAAACACAATGAATCCAACATTAAACCGATTGGGAAAAAAATAAACTACGATTTACAATTAACAAATATTTTGGAGATTAAAAAATACTATTTTGAACACGCCAAATAAAGGAAGAACATAACAAGAGTAATAGTAACATATGCATTGAAAATACAATAAGTATGATTAAAATTTACGTTTTGTAAAACACCAAAACAAAAAAAGCAGGAAAGTTCATATATTTTCAATATACACTAATGGACAAATTTAATGCACCACTCCATTTATTTAGTATAAAATCAAACCCATTATCTTTCTACATTAGTTACAGGTAATTAGGAGCCATAGTCGTCAAAATAAATAGTAAATAATAATTTGTTTAATTCCTATGTTTACATTCCGTTATGCCTAAAGATAGCTTTCAGTTAACTTTTTCTTTCGTTGATTTTGATTTGATATTATTCTTATTCTTAAACCTTTTTTCAATGGCACTAGGCAGGTTTTGAAGGAGTAAGACATTAGGTTCCCGTATTTACTCTAAGCCCTTAAAAGGACATGAGGATCTTTAACACCGTACCTAGTCTTTTGCCCATACCAGATTCTCAAGATGGGAGATGACGCACCCCCGGCTCGACTAGACGGGTGTTACAGCCGCAACATTGGTGTACAAGCTGCCCCAGCCCCGAGGGGCCAAGACGAACCTCGCTCCCCGCTTGACCATTCCGAGTGGCTGGGTCCGCATTGAGCAACGAATCGTATGCCGCGCGCAAAGGGCTACCTAGGCCGAAATACATCAGCCTGGTTTCCCGCGCACTCTCTAGATAGAGAAGACCTTTTTATCTCCCAGAGTATGAGGCTTCCCCAGCGTAAAAACTTCTGGATCCGCTCCGACCGCGGTTTTGTTTAAAGTAGAATTGGTAAACACCCCCTAGAGGAGACTGCCTTCGGTAAAGTTGCCATTCGTGTACAATACATACTTCGAGTGTGCACAACGGACCACTATCCATTCCAATCCGTCACTTCTCATATATTCCAGGGACTCCGTCAGCGTAGTCTGAGCGTCCTCAACGCTATACCCTTCGATGGTCTGATCCTTCTTATCCCGTGAGGCCGGGTTTATAACGATGGCCATACGCAAGTGCTCGGGCGAAGGTCACAGATAAAAGAACTTCCTCTTCTCTAAGTTCCCGCCAGGGGCGTCGCCACGAACCACTACGAATCCATTCCCTATGGATGGGCTGGACTTTGGAACATTTCTTCTCCACCGTAGTACAGATGGTTATGCACCCTCCCTCGTCTATGCAGACAGGATCTGGTACCGTAATCCACACCGTCCCCTGCCGACACGAATACAGCTTGTGCTTTAGAAAGCTTGCCACGCCCTCAAGGCAGCACAATTATTTTGAGTCTGGAAACCCCCCTTGCTTCCAAGGATTGGGAGAGGTCTCAAGGAATAGATGCCTTGGACCTGGATTGAGAAAGAGAATTGACCGAGGACACGATGCTCACCTTTTCAGGTTTCACCCCCAGCCTTGGCCACACTGTACTATAGGAGTATGACAGTGTCATGGTCAAAACGAAGTGTTTAGTGAAAGGATACAGCCAGTGTGAATCGCCAGGAGACTGAGTGTGAATCATCACACTTGAAGGCGAGGGCCTAGGTCTACAAACGAGAGAATCGATAGATTCATCCGTCAACAGGCTCTACGAAACCGCAGCATTTCGAGAAATGAGATGGTTAGGATGGTTCTGAGAAGGTTGAGTTTGTTTTTAAGTTAACATGTACTCCCAGAGCCGGAATGGTTTTGGTTTTTTTCAAAACATATTTCGGACCAAAGTTTTTTCTACTTCCTTCTACCTGGCTAATAAATTACAAAAGCTCAAAAATATATATTATCCAATAATAAATCGATGAGGTCTTTTAATAAGATGCAGTTCAACAGATGCACCTCGTCCATCATGTTCTTTATATGAACTTGTATTGACACGCTCCAAAAAATCTACAAACTAAATGTACTTATAAACGTAAAAGGGAATGACAGATTAGTTAAATTAATCGAAAATACACTTAAGCTTCACTAGTCCTATATTGTGAAAGTTCTGGTGTATACCGTACTCGATAGAGAAAAATTACAGCGTTGGCGGTACTGAAGTATAATATTTCATGGGTTGCACACTGGAAATATTTGTTTGAAAAATACAACTTGCCCTTCCTCCTATTCTTAGACAACTTCTGAGACTGGCACAGCTTTCTCAGTTCCTATTAGTCAAATTAAAAATCAACATCCCGAAGAATTCTGGTCACGTGTCCAAGCATTTAAACATATATCACTTTACAAAGATATACAAATTTCTCCTGCATTGTTCGACCTACATGAAGACAATTTTGATGGTCTTTGTCTCAATGAGTTGCGATGGTTATTTACTCTAAGAAGTGAGGTTTTACACTTATTATTATTATACTTTATTCTGTTTTTCCCTCTCTGATATTTAACCAACGACCTCAGGCGGATGGATACAAGATCCATGTCCATACAAGCATTGAAAGCACATTTATTATTTTTTCTTAAGTTCAATAAAGCAATATTATTATTTAATCTTTATGTAAGGTATAGGTCGAAATGAAAAAGTCAATGTTACCAGCGGGATTCGAACCCACGACCTTCAGTTATGCCTCTGATCTAACCACGTGAGCTATCGTGATTTCGCTTCACTCGGACGCCAACTCCCCATCTCAGCCTTTCGGATTTTCCCTCCTTTTTGCCATTTTTCAAATGTAGTGTAATCAGGATTCGATTCTTGGCGACAACCAATGTCTTACACAAAGATTAATTAATTGAAAGTTATTTGGTCAATCGGACCACGAAATATAATGGATTATTATTATTATTGGCTAATGAATATATTTTCCACTGTTTCCCTCTGAAGACAAATTAATAAACATAAAACGCTTCTATGTCAAAGCTTTCGTGGGAACTTTTACATTTCTGGGCTTTAAAATGTAAATAAATATCGAAAAATGTTCTAACAGTTTGCTTTAAGTTTTCCGAAGGTATTTTAGCCGGCAATAATTTTTTTTTTTTATGTAGGATTAATTAAAGTATAGTTGAATAAAATTTTAGTCAATACACTCATTTTAAACTGGAATGATTTTGATGACGTCCCTTTAAGCAGTTCTGGAAATCCAATTTGTATTTTTTTTTTTTAATTTAACTACTTTCTTTCATCAATTTTAAATTTATAATTCTCGCCTTATATACAATTAAGGGAAGAAAATTCCAGACGCAACATACCTAGTGGCTTCAACCGCTCTCTCTCGCTATGTCTAGAAAGATTGAACTTCGCTGTTCGCTCGGTAGGAAGCTGATATGCTAACTTTACAACACGATTTATATTTTACATTATACAGGGTGTTACCATTAAGAAATTATTTAAATCGGCACTACTGGGATAAAGAACAATAAACAGGAACACATTAACATCATCCCATGAAATTCATAAAACCGATTAGCACCTAAATACCTGATAACATATATTTTTGAAAAAGCAGTAGAAATTTTAGAGCTAGAATAAAAAATATTAAATACGTATTTTTTGGGTTTTCGTTAACGTTATCTGTTCAAGAGAAATTCGGCCTGGCATCTAAACTGCGAAAAAATTTAATTTGGTCTTATTCTATTTATTTTAATTAACTTAACCGATATATTCTTGTTATTTGGATAAAACAAAAGAGAATATGCAACCAAAAATAAACAAATGTTAAGCCTCCTTTTTTAAAACGGATTTACTTAAGAATGGAGATTAATAATTTTGTAGACACCTTTTCTCGTCTTTTCTCCATTTTAAATCCAGTTTTATTCTCTTTAACCATCTTGAACCAGAAGTTAGCAATATTATTGTGAGAATGAGTCATCGAGATTATCGACAAGAGGATGTCCCAGAGGCAGTTGGCGTTTCTAAGAGCGTGGTCTCCCTGGCTTTAGACTGATTCCGAGAGGCTGGAAGTCTCTTTAGGATGCAGGGTAGTGGATCTCAGGAGGATAAAAATATTGACATTCCTTGAAGACGGAACCTTTTCCATTTGAAGTACAACACGTTTTGCCAAAGCCTTTATCGGATGGCCTCATATCATATGCCCCTTTGAGACGACGTGCAGCACCAGCCCGCCACCAGCAGCTCAGGAGAATATGGTGCAGCGAGCGCCTAGAAGAAAACACTAGTTGAAATGCTGTTATATTTACTGATGAGTCGCGTTTCTGTGTATATAGTGAAAAGAGAAGAAAGTGGAACTCACAGACAGAAACATATGAGCATGTCTCACAATGAGAAGCCAACTTACCGCAAACGATTACGAATCGTTTGTGTTGATGTATTGCCTTGCTGTGTTGTGTAGTCTTGCCAAAACATCTTGTATGTTATTATGTAAAGGATGGGGACTATGGAAAGGATTTCCTCTTACAGCAAAGACAATATTTCTGTTCTCCCTTAGCGACGTGATGCGCTGAGATTCACTACCAAGCTTCCTATTGGCACTTCCAGTATCTCGGAATCTGGGTAAAGCCCGGTGGACTTCGCTCTGAGAAACGCCAACTACTTATGCGATATCGACTTGCCGGTGACCTCGATGATCATGCTCACAGTATTATTGGAACTTCTGGTTCAAGATGATGTCTTTCCATGGTTAAAGAGAATATTACTGGTGAAAGGGTGTTTGTTTAAGAAATGAGTAATCTTAATTAATTATTCTTTATGTAAGGTATTGGTTGAGATAAAAAAGTCAGGTTCACGAGGGGGATTCGAACCCACGACCTTCGGCTAACTACGGCGGTCCTCTACCACTTGAGCTATCGTGACTTCGATCCACTCGGACACAAACTTTCCATCTCATTTCATCCGTTCGGCCATTTTATTTGTCGCCGAGCACCTAATCCTGATTACATGACATTTGAAAAATGGCAAATGGGAGGGAAAATTCGAAAGGTTGTAGGTTGAGATGGGAAGTTGGTGTCCGAGTGGATCGAAGCCACGATAGCTCAACTGGTAGAGGAGCGCCGTAGTTAGCCGAAGGTGACCCATGAGGATCTTTAACGTCCGGACTTATCCCCAAGGGGACTTCTCAGACGCCTAGTGTTCTCGAAAGAACACCAGGAAGATTTTACATGCATGGACTTGTCACATCCCTTGGCCAGCGAGGTGGTGCAATACTAGCCAAATTCAGAAGTTCCCTGAAAAGGGCAATCCATACATTTGCCTTAAAAAAGGCAGTTTTGTAGTTTCCAGCACAGCCTTTCACCACCACCGGAGAGACAGAGAAGGCACTCTATCTCCGGCTCCGATTGCCCGGTACCCAACAGCTAAGGTACAATTTGTGTACAAACCACAACCACCACGAGTCCAACCTCAATTAGTGGAGCCGCTAGGATACTCCACTCCAGTGGTTCAGTATTATTTTTAAGGTGGGACTGACCGCCCACCCGGGAGGTCATACGAACTCCCTTCTGATGCACCCGATGCCTGAGGGATGCGGGTTCAGTAGCCCAGGAATCCTCTGCCAAAGCAGAGGGTGGAGAGGGAGGGAAGAGGAAAGAGGTAGGAAAGGTAAGGAAGGTAAGGGATAATGCCTCCATCATTGGTTTCCCCCAGACACCAGGGTTGATGGCCGGACTTTGGGAAGATGTCCCTGTGGGTAGACTCTCTTCCTCGTACAACAACCATTTCGGAGACTCATCGGCCTTCACCCAATATTAATAATCTAATCGAAATTAGGAACGATGGGATTTCATTGATATTGCCATCAGCCCCTCACCATTCACACTAATAAATACACGCACTCAAACGAAACACATATACACAAAGCAGATCTACATATAAGCAATAAAAAACTTCTACGTCCTCCAAAAAGGGGACCCAGAAACTCGCTACTTGGCACGAGAACCATTCTTAAATTCAGTACCATCCCTACACGCTTGTAAGGAGCCAAGGCATGACAAGCTTATATTATGTGGGACACAAACAGAACTTTTCTCTGTATAGGGCGACTATGGACCAGGAGCAGGTGCCCGTTTGTAGTATCTAGTATATTCTTTTTTATTTTATTAGAATTTTAAGTCTTTTAGAAAATTTTGTCTTTCTGTAGTTGAAAACACATGTGTGATTTCAAACTGTTACAATAATTATAAAAATCTGATCATATCACTTCCTTAAAAACCAGACTGTCAAAACGTTAAAATTGGAGGCCTGGAAGGTTCATCGCGATGGTTATTCGTTTCACGGTTGCCAAAATAAAATGTGTCACGAACAAGTTACGATTTGGTACACGAGGTTGTATCGGACCCTGGGATAAGGGGAAAACCGTGGAAATCGTTGACAAAACCAATTTAGACATGGGCCGAAAAGATATTCAAGGTTTCCAATGCGTGTCTCTGCCATACCCGAAGGTAAACGCCAATGGTGAAAATTGTTTTTATCTTTTAGCCCTGCTTTTCTTCTTTCAAGTTACGCCTGTTAACGAGACCCGGAGGACAATTCTTCCTCATATAAACATTTCAAGTATTTAATCCAAATATATTTTTAAATATGTACTGCACAATTATTTTTTATAAAGGAATAAATAGAACGAAACACACTTTAAACAGAAAAATATTTCCCACCAAATAACCCAGAATGACAAAAATATAAATACGGTACTTCAATTAAATTAATTTTAATAAATAATGAAACGTATGTACCAAGTTTATATTTGTTAAATGGCCTATGAACATAACATTTCGTTGAAATTTTTAATTAGATGGTGAATGAAATTTTATATGCATAAACCTTCATGTTCACAAGGTTTTAACTATATGCCGGGTTCGAATGCACGGCCGCTGGATTCGAACCCGGGACCTTTATCGTACAGTGACGAGCGCCGTGTCAACGCCTAAACCGTTGCGGCCGGCCACCGACGCCCCTTTTAACTACTATTCCCTAATGATAAACGATGAATAAAAATAATAGAGAATAACAGAATAATGCAATGATTTAATATGATCTAACTAATCGGTAGAAAAAAATTAAACATTCAGATAAGAAAGGAATGATAAAAATCAAGATAGTTCATGAAGTAAACAGTAATACAAGGACTAAAAACAACTAAGGTTAAATTATCAATAATAAACCTCAAAGATTAGTAAAAAAATTTACAAGCAAAACATAAAAAGCATAATGTAAATCTAATAAAAATACATTACCATAACTCGTTTATAATAATGATTTCTGTTCTAAAAAATATTAAAAGAATAAGCTCAGATAAGGTTTCTGATTGCCATAAATAAAATGACATGCCGATAAGCTTGGACTATAAAGGAAATATTCACCTCTGCAAAAGACACACAGCATCTTTTACAAAATATATGTAGTTGAATGGACTAACTGAGCAAGTTTCAGGAAAGAATTTTCAACGCTCGTCTTCCTCCGAGATATCTAGTTATCGGGATAGGCATAAAAATAACAAATTCCTGCATAAGACATAAACTTTTGACCCTTAATCGTTTTAATCATAAAAAACTAGCGATGAATGTTCATAAAAACATCTCTACAGCTGTACAATTAAGTACGTTAAAAAAAGAAAAGAAGTAAACCTAAAATCAACGAGGACAGAGGTGACTTTAATGAATTATAACTTAATTAATCTTACAAAACAAGTTCAAAAACAAAGTATTATGAAGATAACGTAAAATTTTAAGGGACTGAACAGAAGAGAAGCCAATTGGTAAATGTTATGAGATTTGAAGCAAAAATTACGACGAAATCTACGTTTTGACTGAACGTAGATATACCCTTCCTTTAATACTCTTCTTAACGAAGGGCACATGAAGGCGTTTAGGGTATACCTAACCCCCTTCATGGTTTTACCTATAAATAATTAGGTATAGCGGTCACCCTCGGGGGGAAACGGATGGTAAAAAAAGAATGTACAAGACATGATGCTGAAGGGCAAGGTACTCAATTGATAAAAAATACAGCTGTCCCAGAGAGAGAGAGAGAGAGAGAGAGAGAGAGAGAGAGAGAGAGAGAGAGAGAGAGAGAGAGAGAGAGAGAGAGTGTGAGTTAGAATCAGAGCAAGAGAGTCAGACAGAAAGAGAGGGAGAAAGAGAGCAATAGAGAAAGAAAGAGAGAGAGAGAGTGAGTGAGTGAGTGAGATAGATAGATAGAGAGAGAGAGAGTCAGACAGAAAGAGAGGGAGAAAGAGAGTGAGTGNAGAGAGAGAGAGAGAGAGAGAGAGAGAGAGAGAGAGAGAGGGAGAGAGAATTGCTAGAGGCAGAAAAAGAGTGGGTGAGAGAGAGAGGGGGAGAAAGAACTGCTAGAGGCAGAGAAAAAGAGAGAGGGCGAAGAGAAAGGCTAGAGGCAGAGAAAGAGAGAGAGATACAGTGAGAGAGAAAGGCTACAGAAAGATAAAAAGAGAGAGAGAGAGGGAGAGAGATTGAGAAAGAAAGGCTAGAGGCAGAGAAACAGAGAGAGTGAGAAAGAAAGGCTGGATGCAGAGAAAAAGAGAGAGAGATTGAGAGAGAATGGCCAGAGGCAGAGAAAAAGAGGGAGGGGGGAGAGAAAGGATAAAGGCAGAGAAAGAGAGAGAGATAAAGAGAGAGAAAGACTACAGAAAGATAAAAAGAGAGAAAGCGAGAGAGAGAGAGAGAGAGAGATTGAGAGAGGGAGAGAGATTGAGAAAGAAAGGCTAGATGCAGAGAAAAAGAGAGAGAGATTGAGAGAGAACGGCCAGAGGCAGAGAAAAAGAGGGAGGGGAGAGAAAGGCTAGAGGCAGAGAGAGAGAGAGAGAGTGAGAGAGAAAGGCCAGAGGCAGAGAAAAAGAGAGAGATGAGGGAGAGAGAGAGAGAGACAGAGAGAGAGAGGGAACTACTAGAAGCGGAGAAAAAGAGAGAGAGTGAGAGAGAGAGAGAGAAAGAAAGGCAAGAGGCAGAGAAAAAGAGAGAGATGAGGGAGAGAGAGTGAGAAAGAAAGGCTAGAAGCAGAGAAAGAGAGAGAGAGATTGAGAGAGGACGGCTAGAGGCAGAGAAAAAGAGAGAGAGACAGACAGACAGACAGATTGAGAAAGAACGGCTAGAGGCAGAGAAAAGAGAGAGAGTGAGAAAGAAAGGCTAGAGACAGAGAAAAAGAGAGAGAGAAAGAGAGAGAAAGGGAGAGAGAATTGCTAGAGGCAGAAAAAGGGAGAGAGATGAGAGAGAGAGAAAGGCAAGAAGCAGAGAAAGGGAGAGAGATGAGAGAGAGTGAGAGGTAAAGGCAGAAGGCAGGGAAAAAGAGAGATAAAGTGAGAGGGATCGAGAGAATGAGAGGGAAAAGGAGAAAAAGCTAGGGCTTATTTTTAAAGCAAATATTTGTCAGAGATAAGACGTGCTAACACAATTATTTTAACTCTTGCAAACAGTTTTATTTACCTTTACATGGCATTCAGACTTATCAAAAGTTCAGGCACATTTTAGTGAATTACTTACTAAACAGAAATTTACTAATAGAAGAAAACACATACTTTCTTTTCCTTTAATCTGATTCAAGAAATACTGGGAAAATCAGTGGACATGACATCAAATTAATAACCTCCAAGTGTCCTATTAAATTAAATAGCACAAAGGTTGTTGATGTATTTTGTATGAACATTTTGAAGCTTTGTAACAGAAACGTGTTGTTTCCTCCTGTCTTAGAATTGTTTTCACTTGTTAATCAAATAATTATGCCATTGTAGTTGTAATAATTTGCATTACCTTATTTTTCTTGACTCCCCAGAGCTATAATTAATTCGATCAATCTCCGGAAACGTACGTAGGATGTTAAGCGACTTATTATTTTTTAACTTGGCGTCGGGTATAATTCTACACGTGCGGATGAAAGGTCAATCGGATTCCTGCAATTATCCACAACCGCTTCCGCCGTAAATAAGCACATAGTGGAAATTGGAGAGCAGTCAGGTGGAAAGTCTTTATGAATCACACATAAAAGCCTGCCTTCATTCGCAGCAAGGCTGATTTATTTTTAAAGCTTTCGATTTAAAACGTAAAATTCGATATTTGCAACCAGGGCATCGAGTGTGAAGAGAAACGATTAAAGTTAACCCATTGGAATATCTGTCAGTCCACAATGCTAGAATATATAGAATGGAAATTGACGATTAACCTAAGTACCAATTATTTTACATTGGTTTTTCATCCTAATAATCTCAAAAATAGATATATTGTTATATTGTTTAAGTTTTAGGGTCGGCAAACTTTATTGGTCGTTGCAAGCCCTCTCTTCCTAACTTTATATTTCTTTTCTTATCTTTCTCGCATTTTAATCCTAATAATTTATTTTTCTGTTTCTCCAGCTAAGTTACGATATTTTATGGTACAACGGTAACCAACTCGCTATTTTCTTTGTCCTATTGCTAACCTCTCTCTACCTCACTGCCTCGTCGTGGATAAAATAAGACAAATAACAAACACAAATACAAAGAATCACAGAAACAAGATAAAAACTTGATAGTCTGGTTGGCAATCACATTACTCCAGAGAAATCGATAGTCCTCGGGGTAATTTGTGATATGCCCTTTCATTCACGCTAATAAATTCCATTCACACACCAGACTATATTCTGACTACTCCAGAGTACTCGATATTCCTCGGGGTAATGGGGAACAAGCCTTTACATTCACGCTGTTTCCTTGTTTGTCCAAATACCAGTGTATATCTCAAAAAGCAACCATATCAAGAAAATTAATTTCAAAATTAGTTTAATTAATTAATCTTTATGTAAGGTATTGGTTGAAATGAAAAAGTTACTGTCACGAGCGGGATTCGAACCCACGACCTTCGGCTAAATACGCCGCTGCTCTACCACTTGAGCTATCGTGACGTCGATCCACTCGGACATCAACTTCCCATCTGAACCTGCCTTCAAATTTTCCCTCCTTTTTGCCATTTTTCAAATGTCGTGTAATCAGGATTCAATTCTCGTTTACAAACGAAATGGCCACGGAGAGATTTAGTGAAGATATACTTTGTTTTACTTATTAAATCCATTATATTTCGTGGTCCGATTGACCAAAAACCTTCTTTCAATTAATTAAACTTTATTTAACTTGCATTTCAGCCAATGCTTTTTATAAAGTTTAATTATTTGAAAGAAGTTATTGGGTCAATCGGATCACGAAATATAATGGATTTAATAAATAAAACGAAGTATATCTTCTCTAAAGCTCTCCGTGGCCATTTCATTTGTCACCGAGCATCGAATCCTGATTACACGTCATTTGAAAAACGGCAAAAAGAGGTAAAATGCGAAAGGTTGTAGGTTGAGATGAGGAGTTGGCGTCCGAGTGGATCGAAGGCACAATATCTCAAGCAGCGGCGTATTGAGCCGAAGGTCGTGGGTTCGAATCCCGCTCGTGACGCTGGCTTTTTCCTTTCAACCAATACTTTACATAAAGATTAATTAATTGAAATAAGTTATTTGGTCAATGGGACCGCGAAAAATAATGGATTTAAAAATGATTATCCACATTTTTCAAGGAATAAAACAATTTGTACAATAAATTTAATTTAACAATAGTTGTCTTTCTTGGTCTCCCTGTTTTGTCTATTCTTCTTCTACGGTCTTCTACACTGATGTTGAATTGCATTGAAGTTTCGATTTTTTTCGTCTTTGAACCTCTGAAAACATAGATGTGTTCCTCTTTACGTTGTTTAAAAAAATTACCTTTAATTAAGCTACTTTTACCAACAATTATTATTTGAAAAATGGAAACAAAGATGGAAAATTCGAAAGGCTGAGATGGGGAGTTGGTGTCGGAGTGGATCGAAGTTAGGATAGCTCAAGTGGTAGAAGAGCGGCGTATTGAGCCGAAGGTCGTGGGTTCGAATCCCGCTCGTGATACTAACTTTTTTAATTTCAACCTATACCTTACATAAAGTTTAATTAATTGAAAGAAGTTATTTGGTCAATCGGACCACGAAATATAATGGAATAAATTTAACAATAATTGTCTTTCTTGGTTCACCCTGTTTTGCCTATTCTGTGGTATTCTACGGTGAAGTTGACGTTGCACTGGAATTTCGCATTTTTTCGTCTTTAAACCTCTGAAAACATAGACGTATTCCCTTTAGGTTGTTTAAAAAAAGTACCATTATCTAAGTTACTTTTATTCCCAATTCTTATTTACAATATTGTATATGGCTTAATATGGCGTATAACAGGGAGATATGCGCCAATATTTTGTCTGGCTACTATTAGCTACTACACCAAAAAGTTAGTCGGAGTTCTTTTTAGTGTTATGTTGGATTATCGGAAATAAAAGTTGTTTATGATCAACGCTGAAAACAACACTATTTTTTAGTGGATTTTGGTTTATTGGGTTTGGATTCTACTGATATTAGAGCATTTAACTGACCACCCAAAGCTCAAGTCTGTAAGTTCATATCAGCTGCAATAATGCATTTTATATGAGTATTATGTATCGACGATTTAGTTGGGGTCAAGTCCATCACTGTCTGAAAATATTCCATGAAATAACATAACGTATCGATGAAGAGTAGACAGAGGTTTGGGCTGGTTAGGGAAAAAATGAAAAAGAGAAAATAAAGGGACTTAATGGATTGAGGTGAACATGCTTGTCTACCAAATTAATAGAAATGATAAATGATGGAGTGAGTGTGGTGTTCAATCCTTTTTAAAAAGATAGTTCCTACTCACAGTAAGTTGTTTTGCAAGGTTGAAGGACCTGATGATGAGCTAAAAGGCTCGAAATCCGGATCGTTGCAAAACAACTTACTGAGAGTAGGAACTATCTTTTTAAAAAGGATGCTTGTCTACTTCCAATCTCCGTCGATGAGTAGACTAATTAAACTGAAGGAAGATAGGGAAATGAATTGAAACTGAAAAGAAAAGATATATATTGGGTTGTCCGGAAAATAATGCAGGAAAAAAGAAACTAGTTACTTTAAAGCAATGTTCTTTAATCAAAATAATTTCCCATACTCTCAATACATTTCTCCCAACGTGTTGGTAACTTATTAATTCCGTCTGAGTAGAATTCAGAATTTTTAGAATTGATAAAGTCAATAAATGCATTTTCCAGTTCCGTTTGATTTTTGAATATTATGTGTTGTAAGTAGTGGTCCAGGTGTCTAAAAAAATGGTAGTCAGTAGGCGAGAGGTCCGGAGAGTAGGGTGGGTGAGGCAAAGTTTCATAGCCAAGCTCCAATAATTTTTGTGACGTTACACGTGACACATGTGGTCGAGCGTTGTCATGCAACAAAATGGGCCCTTTCCGATTGACCAAAGAGGGCTTCATTACTGCCAATTTCTGATGCATGGTATTAATTTGGTTACAGTATGATTCAGCATTGATGGTTTCGCCAGGATTTAAGAAGCTGTAGTGTATTAAACCAAATGAAGCCCACCATACCGTAACCATTACCTTTTTTTGATGAGTTGGGGGCTTTGGAAAATGTATTGGAGCTTCTCCTTTGTCGAGCCACTGTCCAGAACGTCTAGTGTTATCGTAGAGAATCCACTTTTCGTCACATGTAACAATTCTGGCCAGAAATGGGTCATTTTTGTTTCGACAAAGAAGTGATGCACAAACATCAAAGCGCTGATTTTTTTGGCGATCGTTTAATGAGTGTGGAACCCAATTTTCGAGTTTTTTCACTTTTCCAATCGCCTTGAGGTGGTCAGCGACGGTCGTTTTACTGACTTTGAGTTGCTCTGCAAGTTCTCGAACAGTTGTTTTGGGGTTTTCTTCCACCACTGATCGCAGAACATCATCATTAAGAGAGGAAGGCCTTCCACGACCTTCTTCATCTTCAAGGCTGAAATCTCCCTCCCGAAATTTTTTAAACCACCTTTGCACAGTGCACTCATTAACACAACCCTCGCCCCAGACTTGGTTAATGTTTCTAGCCGTTTGGGCTCCGCTTCGGCCGAGTTTAAACTCGTAAAAGAAAATCGTACGAAATTCTCGCTTTGACATTATAAGGATGACTGAATTATTTCCAAGTAGCGGAATGCTACAGAGGTAAACAAACAATATCATTTGGAAGAGGATTAATAAGTGTTGACATTCATACAAATGAGTAATCCTGTAAACGTAAACAGAATATTTTATATAGATTTTTTTTAATGAAAACTTAAAATCCTGCATTATTTTCCGGACAACCCGATAGATTTCTAGTGCTCTCTGTACGAGGTGTTAACAATGGGGTTTGAGGATAAAAAACTCGAGGGTTGAGAACGGAAATTGCAGCTCGAGAGATAAGAAGACTTCATTCGATAGGTGAAAAACGGAACTTTGATGGTTGTAAAAGGAGTAAGAGTGATAACGGCTTAACCCCTTTAGAATTGGGTTCGACCTGAACAAGGAGATAGTACGATTTGGTTTCTTTTGCTTTTATATTCCAGTTTTCGTCCCAGTGTGTTGTTTATCTTTCCATGATTCTCTTTTTTTCCATATCTCTGAATCTGAACGGTCATGGATTACGGTCCAACTACATTTCTACACCACAAACTATATGTAACTTTTTTAGTGTTGGAGAGTCATTGCAAAGCCTGTTCCATAGAAAATATCGTTCCAAAAGTATGCAAAAGATTTGACCTTTTTCCATCTTTTCTAGACATTTTTGTGGAAAAAATTACAGCAAGGAATTGTGGTTTGTAATTTTTCTGCCTGACGGCTGGATCAAAACGGAGAAGGAAGGATAGCTGTAGCACGGGGGTAGACGTTACTGGCGGATGGATATCGTAGGTGTTAATATAAGGACCTAGAAACTTCTTTGGAACATACAATCCTTAGATGACAATGTATCGCAAGTCTTAAAATATCTGTAGGAAAGATCGGATTTAAGCTTAAAATATTAGGTGTAGCAAAGGTTGATTGATCTTAAAATTGTACTTCCAACACATCATTCTTCATGCTAAGGGGCGATGATGATTGTTGCGCATTGTCGACGTCAAAATTTAAATTATTAGTTTGGGATTATGGACTTGGAATCTAGATTGGTCCGCTTAATTTCGCTGTTTATTTGATCTTTAGCATTCCTTCATTCTTCATTACATGTTTCGGATTGCTCTTTTTAAGTTGAATGAATCTCACCCCATCTCTCTGAATCTGGATGGTCATGAATTACGATATCAACTACATATACATGTATACATCACAAGCTAAATGTTTTTTAATGTTGGAGAGCCATTGCAAAGCATGCTCAATTGAAAATACCGTTTATTCGTAAAGTAAGCGAAAGATTTCACCACTTTAACGTGATTCTTTCCATCTTTCACCTCTTTGTGAAAAAACCATTTTCCGAGTACATTAAATATACAAATACTCGGATAAATATAACATCCATCTACATAAACAAAGCGCAAAGTGCTTGAATAAATTGGCATAACTAAGGGAGCCGATAACCTTTTTCGTTAATACTTCTCGTTCATCGGCCAACACGAAGAAGGAAACATCTCGTGAGCTTTTTTTAACAAGTTGCCCCCATTCGTTGGAGGTGGAGGGGAAGAATCTAAGCTCAGTTATACCGGTTTTACAACTTGCAGATCGGCTTTGGTTTACCTTTTAAAGGGCTGTGACGTTGGCCAAGGTTCAACCAGCTGGAAAAGGTTCACACCGTTGACCGCATCGCTAATATAAAATATTAAGGATCAAACAGTTACTTTTTAACTTAGTTGGCAAAATGGCAGCTTTGAGTCATAAGAATGCGTGGTGCAGCCAGAAAATACGTTTAGATTTATAATTATTATATTCTAGATTAGTAAGAATTAGAATTTTCAGAAAAACTCCAAATCAATTTTCATAATAACTTTTCATATCATTTAAAAGCGTTGAAAGTTATATATAGTTGTTTATCAAAAATTAAGGAATGTAATTTTTTGGGATTTTCTCTAAGGTTGAATTGGTGAGAAAACGTTCTGGAACGCGTCCAGGTTAACATC
The DNA here is from genome assembly GCF_000648675.2 of Cimex lectularius. Classification (NCBI taxonomy): domain Eukaryota; kingdom Metazoa; phylum Arthropoda; class Insecta; order Hemiptera; family Cimicidae; genus Cimex; species Cimex lectularius. Next base: position 1,647,378 of record NW_019392686.1, read on the forward strand.
CTACCGTTGGACCGATAAACTTGACCAGATTTCAATGACGTTTTCATCATTGGACCGGTCTGCATTGACAGCGGGCAATTAGCCTGAGGAGAGGCGCTACAGCCTGCCGGGCACAACCGACGGACTATTAGCCCATCGCAAGCCCCTCCCAAAAGGTCAGAACCGACGGCGGAATTAATTTAGCATCCGGGACCCGTGCTCTGGTTCCTGGGGATCTGGTTCTGCCCTCGGGAGGTCGTTCAACCGGATCCCCGGTTTTCCTTATTCCACCCTCGACGGCCCATTGTCTTCAACCATATGAGCACAAATCAAAACATAACAGTACTGTTCTGGTTTCAACCTATCAAATTTTAACCGATGTATCAGTTTGTCCTGATATATTTGAGAATGACATAACGTTTTATTCATACCATACAATAAACCATGATGATTTTTAGATATATTATTTCACTTTCTGTTCTATAATCTGAAGATATCAGGAGTATTCACGATCTTTGTGTTTACCCTGTTAACTCGGTTAAGTCCTGTTAGGTCGAGAAAAATGATGACGTAGAATTGAAAGAATCGGCTAGTTAACATTGCTCGATTAGCAGGCCAGGGCCAATGTTAGATGTTAGGTCGAAAATGTAGTTACATAGCTATCCGTTACGGCGTAGGTAACCAACATGGCAGCCATGATGTTGAACAGCTGTTTTTTGTTTATACGTATTTTTATTCCTAAATACGCATTAATTAAATCAGAACAAACATTTCTTTTGTTAATTTCTGACCTGTCCTTCCACTTCTCATTCATAGGAGATAGATCCCATATCACATAAAGTTGTAGGCTGTAAGACGTTAGGATACAAGTTAGGTATGTCGGCACGAATTGAAGCGTGTCATTTGTTAGTACTTTTCGAGTGCATAGATTCATTGTATCGTGAAAGTCTGTGTTAACGTGCGACTTTTTCAATTTTTTGTTTAATCATGAGGACACGAATATGGAGAAAAATTGGTTAATATTGGTTGTTTTATCTTTACTTGGCAGCTACAAGTGATTTTTCTCAAAATGTCCATGTTTATTGTAAGATTTGTCCATGCGGTCTGCGGGGTGATGAACGTGTCATTTGGTCGTTACCGATCATTTTCGTCTGGCTTTTCTTGCAGTTTGGCTATGTCAAAGGTTTGAGCTACTTGCTCTCTTCTGGCGTTCTGTGAAATTTGAAATTCTAAAATTTCGTGCAGGTAAGTTCACATCGTGAAATATTGTTGCAGTGCGTGTTGTAGCTGTAGCACAAACAGTGGCACGACTAACAACGTAACACACATATCCTCCATTGAAAATGGCGACAAGCCGAAACACGTCTTACATACTCAACAATGTTTGTAAATCCCAGGCCCTGAAGATGATCTCAATAAAGATCGAAATGTTGGCACGATAAAGAAAATGTTTTTCTGAAACCTACATCACACCAGACCGCATCTCACGATTTCTAAATAAATGTCTTACGTACTATTCAGCGAGAAAATGCAGACCAAAATAATCAGTAACGACCAACTTACGTCTTGTTTATGCTTTGCTTTTTTCCCGATTATTTTTATTATTGGTCAAATATTGATGGTCCGATCAACATTTACCACTGGGAATGAACAAACCTGATGGTCTTCTGTGGTGCGAAGTTTCATCACTGTTTAATTCAATGTTTAGGAGTGCTGCGAATGGGTAGTTTCTCCACTCTTCTTTATTTATTACACACTCATTTTTACTTCGTACCCAATTGAGGGTAGTTGTAATACACTATAAATAAATTTTTAAAAAAGATTAATTAAAATTGCTGGGTATTATGGATGTGTATCGAGGATTTACGATTAAAAAAACCCAATAAAAGTGGAAAAATGTAAGGTGAAATATGACTATGATTCAGCATACCTTTATATTTTAATATACAATAATTTAATATTACTGTGATTATAGTATGTGAGTGTATGTCGTCTGGAGAATAAAAGTAATTTATTAGCGTGAAAGGAAGAGGTTGCTTATAACCCTGCCCCGAGGAATATCGAGTACTCTGGGGGGGGGGTGAATGTGACCAGACCCTCTATGTTTCTATCGAGTGTTGTGTTTGTGTTAATTTATTGTAATGAATGTAATTTATTAGCGTGAAAGGAAGGGTTTGCTTATAACTCCGCTCCGAGGAATATCAAGTACTTTGGGGTGAGTGTATGACGTCTGGAGAGTAAAAGTAATTTATTAGCGTGAAAGGAAGGGGTTGCTTATAACCCCGCCCCGAGGAATATCGAGTACTCTGGGGGAGTGAATGTGACCAGACATCTATGTTTATGGTCATGTATATGTATGTATTGTATGTTTTGTTTCTCTTCTGTATTTGACAACCTGAGGTACAAACGAGAAACTAGCATTCTAGTGTATATTTGTAATCAGAGAGTCAGTCAATAACCAGATCGAGACGCCCAAATGGCTGCGGTTTAAAACAAAATACGCGTGAAAGAAGAGAAAAGAAGGAAAACACGCAAAGGGCCGTCGTTGACCTCAGCTGTTTGTCGGCCCATAAACTTCCCACTTTATTATTATTATTACGATTATATATTATTGTGTATACAAATTTATCAAAAATCATCAACTTTTCATTAGAATAATTTTAAATAATTGAATTCTCTATTAAAATAGACGAAAAACTGTTAGGAATAAGGCTAGAACTTCAAAACGGTCTGATAAGGGGGCTGGCAACTGAGCCCCGAAATGCATAAAAATCAATCGTTGATTGGAGTAGTTCAATAAATCGCCTACGAAATCTACCCAAAAAATATGATTATAACTATTTACAATACAATATTTCGCACAACCTATTTCCCCATCCACTGAAGCTATCTTTAATAATCCCAATACCAAAACTGCACAAATCCCCCTATGCCCCATCATATTACCAGACCAATAGGCCTCCTCTCCCTCCTATTTTATCAGAAATCTTTGAACGCCTCCTCCCTAAAGACTAATTCCCATATCCGACTCTGAAAACTTCATTTTCAACCATCAATTTTGATTCCGATCTCTCTATTCTACTGTTCAGCAGTGCTTCAGAATAGTCGACACGATATCCACGGCTTTAGAAAAAAAACAATACTGCTCAGCACTATATCTCGTCGTTAAGGAAGTATTTAGCTGACTGTAGCACCCCGGCTTTCTTTATAAGTTAAAACCTATCCTCCATCATACCTGGTGTTTTATGTTGAAGTCCTTTCTCTTGGATCGATGGTATAAATTGGGAATCGGCACCGATGCGTTCCACAAGGAAGTAACTTAGGCCCAACGGTCTACACCATCTACACTGCTGACACACTCACAGTTCCAAACACACAAATCACAACCTACGAGGTTCACAACACACTCCAATATTATCCTAGCCACAGAAGCAATCCAACATCTGAACCTAGTTACGGTCTGGTGTAATCGGTGGCGGATCAGGCCACTATCGAACCAAGTTTCCTACCTTGGGCTAACAAAAATATGGACTGCTCAGAAACTTACAAAGAACTATTTGACTTACGGAGTCGAACAATGTGGCTCGGCCAAATGATCCAACATCCAACGAATTCAATCCTTTCAAACTAAAGTCCTCCGCCATATCCTCAAAGCTCCCTTCTAGGTAACCAATCTGCAAATCGTTCTTAAAATCCCATTCCTGAAAGATCTTATCCTCCTCGATTTCCACTCTAAACTATCCATCTACCCTAACCCACTAGCCCTAACTCTTTCCTCAACGTCTCACCGTTACAATCCCTCCAGGTCGATTAATACGACGATGGCCTCGTGACCTTCTAACTTAACCCACCTAATTAAATTTAACCCACCCAATTAAATAAAAGAGAGTTCCAGCTCTGGTTGGTTTCTGTGCCTCCTGGTAAGACAGAACTGGCAAATTTGTACATAAATACACAATTGGTTAATCTATATTTTGTACACGTAGCAATACATAAAATAAATAAATTTAAAAAATCATTTTTTTTAATATAACTATATTTTATCGTTTTCTTTAAAATATCCAGTAAACAACAAAAAACAAAAATTATAACAATTGCATGCACGGAGAATGATCGAGCATGGCAGCGAGTTTAAAGAAAAACTTTTTAGGTTTTTGAGAGATATTGGGATAATGGGTTGTATATAGTGGGGTATTTATTTCATAGGTTAAAGTTTAGATTTAGTTTATGTTAGAATAGGAGTGTGCTGGGCGGCGGTGCAGCCTATCATTTCAAGGCACTACCGCTGCTCCGCGAAGCCGGGTCGGGGCGGAATATCGAGTACACTCCGACCCGGATTCGAGACAGAGGTTATGCATGTGGGTTCGTATATAGCAGTATGTATGTATTTATTGTATGAGTGAGTGTGAGAATGACTAGTTTTAGGGAACATAAGGGCGCCGAAATGACCAAGAAGTCGATGGCGCCCGACCAGAGCCCAACCTCGTAGTCGCTCAGGCACTAAAGAGGGTGATGCATCAGAGAGAGGCCAGAGGCCTTCTAGGAGGTCTCGTGATTCTAATTCTACAACGATTGCAAGTATTTACTAAAAAAAACGAAGATAGCCACTTTTTTTGCCCCTCAGTGTTTATAGATAGATAGACAGATATAGAGAGAGATAATGCATGAAAAAATCTGAATTATTCTTTTTATGTAAGGTTTTTTGTTGAGATAAAAAAAGTTGTGTCAAGAGAAGGATTCGAACCCACGACCTTCGGCTCAATACGCGGCTGCTATAACCACTTGAGCTATTGTGACTTCGCTCCATTCGGACACCGGCTCCCCATCTCAACCTACATTGTCATATTTTTCATCTCAACCAAGACCTTACCTAGACGCCTACCGAAGACCTTTCGCATTTTACCTCTTTTTGCCATTTTTCAAATGTCGTGTAATAAGAACTCGAATTTCAGCGGCTTATGAAAATGGCCAAGGCGAGCTATTAGTGAAGTGATTACTTCTTTACTTATGAAATTAATCCATTTATGTTTAGTGGTTAAAATTGACCATATTAATTATTTTATGTTAATAATTATTTTCATGTAAGGTCTTGGTTGAGATGAAAAAGCTCTAAATCGTGCAAAATGTAAACTAGCAAGAATAGGCGGACCCAAACAGGTGATCACTGTCGATCAGTTCAACAAAGTTCCTAACTTTCAATTGATTAATTTTATGTAAGGTATTTTTTTTATTATTATATTTATTCTACATGCTTCATACAAAATATCACATGTAATATAACCATAAATATAAAATATATAAAATGTATATGTATATATTGGAATATCAGATTCATATTATGGCGAAAAGACAATTACTGAAAATGTTAAACAATAATAAATAACGTTAATAAGTAGAAACTAATTAAAAACTAAATAAACAAATAACTTAATATTTAACTAAATTACATTAAAATTTATTGCTTTAATGAATGTATCAATATGTTCATAACATTCTCTCTTCATGAGCTCCTTCTCATCAGGTGGCCACTTCTTGTCTTGCAGTAGGCAGTTTCGTATCCAAACACTTCGCAGTGTTCTATTAGTGGGCACTTAAATATTAGGTGTTTAATGCTTTGTTCTACTGGGAAATTAGGTAGGCATGAGCATGATGAAGATTCTCTTAGATGAAAGTGGAAAAAATAGCTGTTGTTTGGGCCGGTTAAGATGTGGGTTAGTGGTGCGGATAGTTGGATGTGCGGCTGAAATCTATCGGCAACTTTGGGAAAGAACTTTCTTGTCTGCCTTCCATTATTTGTACTTGACCAAGAATTTTCCCATTTTTCCAGGCTCTCTTCGAAAAGTTTATTTATAATTGATGACTTTGGAAGTTTGGTGTATCCCCAATTCAAACACTCGTCAGTAGATGCTAATTTGGCCAGTCTGTCAGCTTCTTCATTTCTCTCTATTCCGCAATGAGCCTTAACCCAGCCTAGTTGTACATTAACATTCTGTTTGACTAGAGTTTGAATAATTTTCCTTATTTGCTCAGGCAAAAAGCCATGATTATTATAATTAATAATTGATTCTAAGGACACTTGACTGTCACTTAAAATGATAAATTTGGCTGAATCTGAATTTTTATTCATAGGCCATTGCAAGCTCCTCAGAATGGCCAAAAGTTGGCTTAATTATTGGAACATGCCTGATGCAGTCTGTGTTTTTTTCATAAATTTTTGAACCGTTTTGGAAACAAACAAAGGCAGTACCTACACCAACCTCTGATTTGCTTCCGTCAGTATATATAGACATATAATCACCATCGGCCATTTTGGTAGGATGTAGATACTGGATGTCATTAGCATCTGCCGGGTATTTCTACTCTTTATATTGCAATGGTCTATCATATGTTGTGCCATGAAGCTCAACATTACCATTATTCACTAATTCGTGTAATTTTTTAAGTTGAGCTATCTTTATTCCTATATATTTATATCCTTATATTCGCAACAACACAAGCCGCTTCATGTGAAATGGTATGATACCCTTTAATCATCCTTATTGCCATGATTCTTTGCACTCGCTGCAGTTTTGCCATTATTTTCTTATTATAAGGTATTGATTGAGATAAAAAAGTCAGTGTCACGAGCGGGATTCGAACACGGATCGGAGGTTGAGATGGGAATGGTATGGTATGGTGGAAGGGATGCCGGGAAGCGGGGCTTGTATTCCCCAGGCACTGCAGCCTTCTGGTTTATTGTACCTTCCCAGTTCCCTAGTTTAGTCAATAGACTCAATCCTTCTTCTCAGAAGTATCAGGTCATTGACTGTTATTGCTGCAATTTGGTTCCCTAAGTCTTTTTCGTACATTAAGTTAAACCTCCATTGAGCTGTTGCTTCGCATTCGAAGATGATATGAGTGGCTGTTTCCTCCTCCTCATTACATAATCTGCAAATGGGGTCATTGCTGTATATACCCATGTTGTGTAGATGTTTTCTCAGATACCAGTGACCGGTTAGTAGTCCCACCACTCCTCTGAGTTTTGCCCTCTCCAATTGCAGCAGTGTTTTTGCCAATTTTCAGCATACGTTTACTATGTCTAGCACCGCTAGAGTTTATCCACTTCTCTCTTTGTTTTGTTTGGATCCATTCTGCGATGGAGGCTTCTATGTTTGTTTTTGTTATCCCAAGGATAGGTTCGGGGCCTATGTATGGTCTTGCAGATCCTCTTCTGGCCAGTTTGTCCGCCTCTTCGTTACCCAGAATTCCCCTATGCCCTGGCACCCAAGATATCATCAGGTTGTTGTGTTTTCCCAGGTTTTGGAGATTTTGGATACATTCACTGACTAGTTTTGATGTAATTCTTTTACATGCCAATGCTTTAATAGCTGCTTGACTGTCTGATCTTATGAGGATTTTTTTGTCAGTGTAACCTCTTTTAAGATTTTCCAGGACACAAGCGTTGATGGCATGTATTTCTGCTTGAAAGACCGAAGTATACTTCCCTAATGAGTTTGATTGCTCATATTTTGGGCTTGTACAGAAAACGCCTGATACGGTTCCTTCGTTTGTTTTGGAGCCATCCGTATACCATATCATTGTATCTGGTGCTTTCCTGTGTTCTTCCTCTCCTTTATAGTCTGTTGAGACATTATAGGAAGTTGTGAAGATTGTTTCCGGGATCATGTAGTCAGTCCCCATTTCTAATAATGGGTGTCTGATTTTATTGATTATGGTTGTATGCCCGAATTGTTCGGTTCCTTTCCAATTTAATTGTTTTTTGGAGCCTAAATGAGCTTTTCCTAGCCTCTCCTTGTATGAATATTTCAAGTGGAGGTAGGTTTAGCAAGGTTTCTAATGCGTTTGTAGGGGTTGAGATGGGAAGTTGGTGTCCGAGAGGATCGAAATCACGATAGCTCAAGTGGTCGAGCAGCGGCGTATTTAGCCGAAGGTCGTGGGTTCGAATCCCGTTCGTGACACTGACTTTTTTATCTCAACCAATACCTTACATAAAAATTAATTAATTGAAAGAAGTTATTTGATCAATCGGATCACGAAATCTAATGGATTTAAACATTGTGACACATATACAATTACTCCCTCGTCATTTTGGAAACTTTGAACCAAGCAAAAAAGAAACCTGTGAACAAAATATAAAAAAACAATATTTAAACAAAAGTCCATATATTGTGTTCTTAGTAAATGTAAATATAGAAAGATAAATTTAATGTTGGATGAGTTCATTTAAAAATTTAAGACTCTCGCATATAGTATAACTTTAATTAGACCTTGAATATAAACTATTTTTCCAAAAAAATTATACGAATCACTAATTCGTATTATCTTTTTGGTAATCAGCATCACAAATTATTTTGGTATGGTTATAACATTTAATGCATTGGGATGTTGTTGGAATGTATGATTTTTTTTAAATATTTTTTATTCTAGGGTAAAGTCATTCCCTAAAATGCTTAAATATTATTTAGGACGCAGAGTTGAAAATTAAGGCTATTCAACTTTTAAATAATAGTGAATGAAAAAGATTGAATAAATTTTGAATAATGTTCCTTTTGAATGGGAAACATCCTGAGAACTCTTCACCGTTTATCTTTCGGAAGGACCTTTTTTTGTTCTTCGAGAGGCAAGGACGATCGTATTGCAAGAGCATTGGTTCGTATGATGAACCATGGATAAAAACAACAACAACAATTGCGCAAGGGGAACCTTGAAAATAAAGGAAAAACGGGTGCGCGCTTCGCGTTTTCGTGGATTGCGTAACGTCGAAAATTGTCCGAAGTCGGTGGGAAAACTTGTCAAGTTTTCCATCTTTTCGACACCGTTTTCCCCGTACATCCCGACGGATCCCGGCGCTGATTAGACGAACAAACGACCGACGGGGACAATTACGATAATTGTTGTAGGATATAAGAAAGAATTTCCGACAATTTTCCCATTTTTTATTTTTCAAATTGGTATTCGATGGAGTTCGCAGATTGATTTAATGCCAAGGACAGGATGTTGCGTGTGTATCCGGGGGTTATCCAATTAAATAAATAATCAATTAATTATACACAATTTTGTCGAAATGAAAATTTGTATCACAGGCGGGATTCGAACCCACGACGTAGGATTATTAATCATATTTCAAAACAAAATTGGTATAAATTCCTTTCCCTCTAACGTTCAATTTTTTTTAAACGTATATAATGAAAGAAGAAAAATTTTTAAAAGTAATACACTAATAAATAAATTATTGAAAAAATTACATAAAATGTCAATAGACAAAGAAATTGAAAATACCTGGAACACTAATTTTTAGAAATTTGTTTTATGTTTATTTTTGGAGTGTATAAAACAATTTGTGAGCTCACAGCTCCTGCTCTCAAGCGCAAGGTCAAAATGTTGCGTGTGTATCCGGGGGTTATCCAATTAAATAAATAATCAATTAATTATATACATTTTTTAACGAAAAATATGTGGCGGGATTCGAATCCTCGAAATTCGGCTATGAAATTATATACAGGGTGTTCGGCTTCTCGTGTTACAAACTTTGCCAGTAGATTCTACATTCAAAATGGAACCAAAATGTCCTAATTAACTATGGGCCGAATCTCAACAGTTTCGGAGTTATTTCACTTTTTTTGAATTTTTAAGATTTCACGACCTTGCTTCAAATAAACAATGATAACTCCAAAACTAAAGGGTTTTGGACAAATCCGTTGATACCATTGAAAACGACGTTAAATTTCCAATAAGATGTAATCAATACTAAACTTGTAAAATTTCGTGAAAAAAGCGTTTTAGTAGAAAAAAAACTTTGAAAAACATTTTTTGTCAAGTTGAAAAATTTACTGTAGTGATTCTAAACTACTATTTCCAAACCAAGAGCCTTTTTTAATTTTTGTTACCCTTTCCACCACCCCGCCTGAGGAGGACCCCATACCGGCGGACAAATGCTTTAGCTTAATCGAATTTGCATATCCAAGGGATTTCAAATAAATGGGATAAAAATACCTCCCAACGATCTTTCCTTCAGGTGAGACCGCTGGTCGGTTTTTGAAGGGAACATATTTTCATTTTAGAACCTAAACCAAAAAAGGTCTTCCCTTGCTGGTTTCCCCTTGCACATTTACTTTTCCTTGGTTTTATTTTCTATCTATTTATATTATCTAAAATTTTCTTACTAAGAAGAGGAAAACAGCCCGGAACCCTAAACCTATGTTTAATTATGCAATAAATAAATAATGGTAATAAAACTCTAACAATAATAACAATATTTAGGTTTTAATAATTAGAATAAATAGCGACTTGTTCATTTAAGCGTATTTGAGGCAAAGTCTTTTAGTTTTCCAAAAGATTTGACATCACAGACTAGCTTTTGGAGATTAGGCTGCCATTCTGCTAAGGTGATGGTCTTTCGCAAACGTTCTCTTTCTGCCTTGAATTTGATACAGCTGAAGAGTTTATGTTCGGCGTCTTCTTCAGTGCTGCAAACGGAGCATAAAGGCTTTCTCTTTTCTTGTATTTATGAAGATAGCTTACGAAGTTTCCATGTCCTGATAGTATTTGGGTGGTTCAGTAGTCGGGGTGCCATTTTGCTTTTTGTCTTTTTTCAACGCTTGGGAAAAATTTGGATGTTAGCCGACCTTTATTGCTATTTGTCCATCATTCTTGCCATGATGCCCTTGTAATTTTTCCAAAGTAATTTTTTGCCTCCTTCCCCGTTGTGCTTCGGAACCAGTCTATTTCTCCTTGGCTTGCTCCTATATCAATAGCCTCATTTTTCTTTTTTTGGTGGATGGCCACCCTTTCTTTAAGGATTAGGTCTATTGGCGGTGCGTTGACTATTACTTGTAGTTCAAAAATGGCTTAATTTGGTACCATAGCAGTTTCTTTGTCATTGCAAGGAAGTTACATAGGATATGCTCTGTTGCCTGTGACTTCTTGGTGTTGGCCATCTTTAATTTTGCTCAGAGTTTTAGTCTGTAATGTTTTGTTAAGGTGGCCATTCACGATCGCTCCTAGCAGTCCAAACGGAGCGACGCCGTTCCAAAAACCACGTCAATGGCAAAACTGAACTGGCGTGCCCGGCTGTGCCGAATATTCGACCGGTCCACACTCCAGCGCAGTCCAAACGGAGCGACGCCGTTCCAAAAACCACGTCAATGGCAAAACTGAACTGGCGTGCCCGGCTGTGCCGAAAATTCGACCGACAAACTCCATCGCGTCACTCCAAATATCTACGGCGCGACGATGGCATGGCGCGTTCGTGAATGAAAAAACCTGCGTTTTTTTGGCGGTGTCCGGTGTCATTTGCATTAATAATATAACAGATTTTGATCTACCTCCCATTTTAAATATGTACATAAATAATATCGAACATCCAAATAATTAATCTAATTATTTTAATTGTTATTATTTTTATAGTAATTTATAGTAATATTAAGTATTTATTATTCTAATATTTATTTGTGTTATAATTTCCGCGTTTCGCACGTTCAAATCGAGCGTCATTAAAAAAATCAGCTGATAATTGGAACGTCGCGTTGGCGGATGTATCAGCGGTTCACTTGGCAATTCATGTCGAGAGACGTGGTTGTAGAAGTCCTTCAACCTGATGATGAGCTAAAAGGCTCGAAATCCGGATCGTTGCAAAACAACTTACTGTGAGTAGGAACTATCCTTTTAAAAAGTATTGAACACCACACTCACTCCATCATTTATCATTTCTACTTCTTCCTTCATATTTCTTATTTCGATTCCGTTGGAAATAGATTTTTAGATATTGTATTTTGCAAATTTTATTCCAAACGAAAAATTGTCAACAGAAGCTTTTTAATATCGACTGTCTGTCTGGTAGTGTAGGTAGGAATCAGGAGCCTGGGTATAAAATTCATCAGATGTCGAGTGCATCATGTCTCTTCGTGAATCTATGTTTAGGGTAAGTACATATTTTATTGTTCTTTGGATCAAATCTATCATTCCTTGACAAGATTTTGAATTGTTGGAATTCTTTACTTTTATCCAAATAACTATTTGAAGGTAAAATATCATTGGTGAAGAAAATAAACTGTTTCTGTAGTTTCCTGGTTTCTGTAGTTTCTGATCATTTCAGTGTGCTCATCCTTGCTGTTTTGGTCTGTCTCACACCCAGTGCGTTTAAGCTTCTCGATGCGTTCAAAGTAGCACTCAAGACTTAAGGTGGCCATTCACGATCGCACCAAATGGAACCGCGCCAAGCCGTACAGCTCCATTTGGAGTGCCTGAAATTTGAGGGGGCATTCACGACCGCTCCACAGCCAGTCGCTCCGAACGTCATCTAGTGAATTACCTTCTCAAAATGGATGACGATCTCTTGTGCTACGCTGCTGTTTGTTTATATATTAAAAGCAAAAAACCGGAGGAAATTGTGTAAGAAGTGGCTCCTGAACAGAAGCCGTAATACACACATCAATTTGATGAAAGATCTTTCCCTTGAACCCGCTGATTGGAGGAACTATTTAAGGATGAATGAAACGTTTTATTTATTCATTATATTTAGTGTTCTATTGACCAAATTACTTCTTTCAATTAATCTTTTTTTGTAAGGTTTTGGTTGAAAAGAAAAGCTAGTGCCACGAGCGGGATTTGAATCCATAACCTTCGGATAAATACGCCGCTGCTCTACCACTTGAGCTATCGTGACTTCGATCCTCTCGGACACCAAAAAATGGCAAAAAGAGGGAAAATTCGAAAGATAGATTGAGATGAGAAGTTGGTGTCCGAGTGGATCGAACTATCGAAGTCACGATAGCTCAAGTGGTAGAGCAGCGGCGTATTTAGCCGTATGTCATGGAATCCCCTCGTGACACTATTTTTTCATTTCAACCAAAACCTTACAAAAAAAAGATTGTCTTATTTATATTTATTCCAGCTTGTTACCCCCTTGTTTAGACAACAAAAGACAGTCATGAGAGAAATCATCACTACATGAAAGGTTGGCAACCACATTACGTTCTTAGGGGTTATCAATACCGCATCTCTCGTTGCATTTGTATCCTTTGTTTTGAAAAGGTCGACCAACTGGTTGAGGACCGAATTTCTTTTATTTCTATCGTGGTAATCATTGTCCACCACTTTCCATTAACATAGTAAATTGTCATACAATTCAATCGACAATAAAATCTCGATTCGATCTCATTGCCAATAAAGAAGAAACGTTTTTCACTTTTTGAGAATGTAGGACGGAGATGTTTGCTCAGTGACAGAAAGACGGACACCGCCAAAAAAACGCAGGTTTTTTCATTCACGAACGCGCCATGCCATCGTCGCGCCGTAGATATTTGGAGTGACGCGATGGAGTTTGTCGGTCGAATATTCGGCACAGCCGGGCACGCCAGTTCAGTTTTGCCATTGACGTGGTTTTTGGAACGGCGTCGCTCCGTTTGGACTGCTAGGAGCGATCGTGAATGGCCACCTTAACAAAACATTACAGACTAAAACTCTGAGCAAAATTAAAGATGGCCAACACCAAGAAGTCACAGGCAACAGAGCATATCCTATGTAACTGCCTTGCAATGACAAAGAAACTGCTATGGTACCAAATTAAGCCATTTTTGAACTATGCAAACCACGAAAACAATTGTAATTACAGAAACGAAAATCTTCCGGACAAACTAATAGGAAAGCAAGGACACCATGTACGAATGATTGCAAAGTGAGTAGACCAGTACGCAGATATAAGAAAAAAGCTCACAATTTGTATTTCTGTTGTACACGATATGTACTTTCTTTTTAAATGCATACATATTTACAAAAATCAGCTTAAAAAACAACAAACTAAATAATTAATTAAGGGTTTTAGTTGAGATAAAAAAGTGTGTGGTGATTAGTGACCGTTAATCGATATTTATTTAGAAATCGTGAGATGCGGTCTGGTGTGATGTAGGTTGCAGAAAAACATTTTCTTTATCGTGCCAACGTTTCGATCTTTATTGAGATCATCTTCAGGGCTCAAAGTGTTTGTCTTCTGTGTAATTGTGCCATTCTTGCGTGTCGTGCAAAATTCAGAAATCGTGCCAACGGGCACTCTCGACACGACACGCAAGAATAGCACAATTACACAGAAGACAAACACTTTGAGCCCTGAAGATGATCTCAATAAAGATCGAAACGTTGGCACGATAAAGAAAATGTTTTTCTGCAACCTACATCACACCTGACCGCATCTCACGATTTCTAAATAAATGAGATAAAAAAGTCAATGGCACGAGCGGGATTCGAACCCACGATCTTCGGCTAGATACACCACTGCTCTACCACTTGAGCTATCATGACCTCGATCCACTCGGACACCAAGTTCCATCTCAACCCCACCTTTTGAATTTTCCCTCCTTTTTGCCATTTTTTTTATCTCAACTAAAAACCTTAATTAATTGAAAAATATTGGTCAAGCAGACACGAAAACTAGGAAACTAAATAATATCAAATCCAATGCAGCTTTATAGAGCTTTTACGCTCATTTGTTGAAATGGTCTTGTCAAATAAAATATTCTTCACCTCATATTGAATATACCAATTATTTTATATAAGATTTGATAAAAATGCCCGAACTTGCAAGTAGTTTTAAAGGCTTAATTTGCACCAGTATTCTAAGTTTTTACCTGAAAAAAAGAAAAATTATCTCTTATTTGGCCATAAAGATATTTTTCTGCAGATTTTGTATCAAAATTTAAAAAGGCTTCAATGACCCCATTTTAAAAATTTTGGGGCGTCGGTGGCCTCAACGGTTTAGGCGCTGACACCGCGCTCATCACTGTAAGGTAAAGGTCCCGGGTTCGAATCCAGCGGCCCTGCATTCGAACACGACATACTTACATATGTTTTTTTTTTTTTTTTTTTCAAAAAACCGGCACCCCGAGGGATTATATAACATTTATAAGCATTTAAAAAAGACCCCACTTTTCAGTTTGCAAACCTTTAAGATAAAATTTTATCACCAAATTAAGTAGTAAATTAATGCTCGCTTTCCAATATTTTGATCACTGATGCATTCTCATTTATAGTCATTTTCTTTATGTATAATGATTTTATTATCAACGATCAATAATAGAAAACCACAACATTCTAAATGATTATAAATTTTTAATTTGAAACATTATTGTCTCAAATCAGACTTAGCGTAAGTAACGATGTAATTGGGTCGTTTCCGATGCCTATTCTCGACGTTTCGGCTTCTGGTCTTCTTCAGTGGTCGGTTTTTGGACGGATGTGCGTCTGACGGATCAAAAGAGCGAGGCTACGCGCAAAACGATTGGAAACTGCCTAACTTCAGGCACCATCTCTCCGCGGTCCCCAAGAGATCTCACAATAAATTATGGAGTTAAAGAAAATTTTAAAAACAATAATTTTGAAAGTAGGTCTCTTCTGTGGTATGCTTTTTTTCACACTTTCTTTTTAGTTTCCTCGAAAATTTGGTTTTTGATGCCCCTAACTCTCTTCTATTAAAAAATATAGCTTTCTTTTTTGTAGTATCTAGTTTCTTCAATCAGATTTATTTATTCTTATACTTAATCAATGAAAATATATATAATTTATAACATAAAAGAGAAAAAGAACAAGAAGATTATAAATATGACGAATAATACAACGAAAATTAGAAGGAATAAACGTACATCAAAGACTGCGACCAAGTTTTAAGCAGAAACAATTAAGCCCAGGTACTTATTGTTACCTAAATTTGAATAAGAGTATACGAAACCCGAACTGAATTTGATAAAAATGAAAAGGTTTACAAATACAAAAAATAGAAACAAATAAAAAACAAGAAGGAAACAAAAAAAATCAAGCCTAGTAACTAGCGGACAATTATTGATGAAATTGCTCACTTATTACACGAACTGCAAAGCTTAATTACAAAGGAAAAAATCTTA
This sequence comes from Cimex lectularius, assembly GCF_000648675.2. Lineage (NCBI taxonomy): Eukaryota > Metazoa > Arthropoda > Insecta > Hemiptera > Cimicidae > Cimex > Cimex lectularius. Next base: position 1,663,247 of record NW_019392686.1, read on the forward strand.
AATAATTTCTTTAGCTGAAGTGAACAAAGAATCAACGTTTTCCTATTTGAATTAAAAACCTTTTCAAGTTTATCTTTTTCATCGAATTGCAAAATAATTTTCTCAATTTTTTTTTCAATTATAAATGAAAAGAAACATCGAATCGATAAATTTATTACTAAAAAGTGATAAATATTAAAACGGCAATTTTTTTTTAAAACATAATTAAGCAACAATAACTGCAAAGTTTGGTTAAACATTAGTATTTATGGTAATTACAAACAAATTGTTATTCATGACGAGATGGAACAAAAATTATCCGATTTAAGAATGATTTCAACCTTACTAAGATAAAATAAAATACCTGGGTGTCAGTAGAAAAGAGTTTTCTAAAGGACTTTGGAAGGCCAAAGAGCTTAAAGGATTAATTTATAATAATCCATGATGAAGCTTTCAGAGATGGCTCAGTCTTTTATCGATAAAAATTTAAAAGGCTACATTTATTGTCATTATTTTATTTCTAAACGACAATATTGAAAAATTCTTATAAATTAAATATTAATTATTGAGGATGAAAACTTGCTTCCGAAAACGGAATTGGACAATTTTGAGTTTGGTAATTTTGATTCATCTCCAACAATCAATTTTAAATCATCCTCAATCAATACTCAAAAATTGTGTTAAAAGATGAAGACTGTTTGAATATGATTTTCTCTGAGGTAAATACGATCAAATAATGTAATTGACTATTTGATCATTTTTATTTTTTGAGAAAACTTGGGTTTGCATTAGTCGTATCTGCTGATTTCATGAGATTTTAAAAGTTTATTGCAGTTTTTTTTAATAAAATTAAATAAATTAGATTAGGTGGATTAGATATCTGCAAGTTTATCAACTATTCCCACAAGCTTAGTATAAGTCTGTACTTGTACAAAAAAAATCTTTTTTCCTTGTCAAATCCTTCCAAAACAAAAACTTCCAGGATATTAGTCAGGGTAATAATTAAATCCCGCAATTCCTCAATTAAATCGTGCATTCTCGAACGTCCCATCCAATCGGACTTGGGATAAAAAAAGGCCATCCACCGGACCGCGGAACGCCCTGCGACACGCGAAAAAGTTCAACCACCGACGCGAACCGAAGCCGCGGTCGGCCGAGGCCGGAAAATGACCACGGTAGAGGGGGATCAAAATTTTCGTATATATACAGTCAAGCCGTAGCAGACCTGGTACAGAAGCAAACTGTTAGGAACTTGCAAAAATAAAACTTCCCGTACGAAGAAAATGAAGTACATCGCCCTCTTGCTCGTCGCCTCCTTCATCGCCGCCGCCATGGCCGTAAGTCAAATTTCAACAATTCCTGGGGGGGGGTCGAAGAACAATTTTTAAAATTCTTCCTACTCTTTAACAAAAATTAACCAAAACTTTAACAGTCGATAAGATGATATTCGTGATACACCTTTCAAATAAATACCTTACCAGTGGTAATATTTTTTTTTTTTTTTTTTTTTTTTTTTTTTTACCGAAGATGATAACCTAAAATGATACAATCGCACAATTTCGTAAGAAAATAAATACAAATCAACTCCAATTCTTTCAAAATCCCTTGCTTATATTTTACTGTTTTGTTCTCTGCAACTCAGTTTTGGATAATTTGCAAAATATATTAGAGCCTTGGTTTTAGATTAAATTTTGCCATTGTTGAGCCAAAGAAGCATTTCTTTTGTTGAAAAGTTTTAAACTTCTTTACTTTCTATCAATAAATTAGTCATTTAAATAATTAAACAAAATGCCAACCAAATTTCATCAAATTCTGAATAAATTACAAATAAAATTGTACAAATTGAAGAACTATTTTTCTTCCTTGCTCATTTTGCTTGAAGAAGATTTATTATTATTAATAATATTGGGGTCTTAAAGCCCTGTTTTTACCTTTAAAATAAATAAATAAAAATATATTGTAATTTTAAATTTTATCAACTTCTATTAAATATATAAATACTCAATTAATTATACACAATTTTTTCGAAATGATTGTCACAGGGGGAATACGAACCCACGACTTTCGGCTCAATACGCCGCTGCTCTACCACTTGAGCTACCGTGACTTCAATCGCCCATGCCACAAACTTCTCATTTCGACTACCCGATTTTATTATTATGTTTTTATTAATCCCGCCTGTGACACAAATTTTTCATTTCGAAAAAAATTGTGTATAATTAATTGAGTATTTATATATTGTAATTTAGTCGTTCCCGATCATTTGTTAGCCTATCCTGGCTGGTTTGGTCTATTAGGAGGATAAAGCCAATGAAGTTTCTGATAGACTAAACCAGCAAGGTTCAGGCAGATAGGAAGTCGAAAATAATAGGTTACAACCAAATTACACTTTCATTATCCCGCAAACCCCAGAACAAAAATAATTATTCAATCGTTTGATAAGTACATCCTAGAAACATTTCATTTGGCAAAGCAATTTGCAGAAATCAAAGCTAAATTTTTCAAAGTCCCTTTCGTCAACTTCGTTTTGTCCAGCAGAATATACTAAAGCCATGGCTGTAAGGCAAATGTCACCTCTGTTGGGCCGTAGATTAATTCGATTTGTTAAAATTTTTAAACTTTATTCCTTACTCTTTAACAATAAATTAATAATTTTCCGAATTAAACAAAATTTCAACCTTTTAATGACGTGGTATTTAAAATACTCTTACAAACGAAAAGTGTACCAATTGTAATACTTTTTCGTCTTTATTTAGTTTTCTTGAAGAAAAATTTGTTGTAATTTAGCCATTGCCTATCATTTTTATCCGCCTATCCTCGATGGTTTGGTCGTATTTGATGATGCATTTCAACTTTTTATCCAAAACAGATTTTTAAAAAAATAGGAGTAGCAAAACAAAATCATCAAATTTACAGGTTCATCCCACAGACCATTGCATGCCTTTCGTGGACTATGTTTTGGACAATATGCAAAAAATATTAACTGAATGTAGGGTTTTCCATGAACGAGAACAACTCGACTATTACAGATTCATATTTAATACATTTTCGACGCCTTAGGACCTACTCACATGGACTCAGATCTGGTCACCAGTTGTCCGACAACAGACTGGGTGACTGGACGACCCGAGTGGTCCTTCACCTTCATACATTTACGAATCACATATCCAATGGCCAAGTTACACGTGTTTTGATCAAATTAATCAGTTTATATTGGTTGTATTCAACCCCCTATTCATTGTCTAGTGACTCTAATGATGATGACGGTATCCAAATACTATTACCAATGCTGGGAGCCTCGGTAGCCGAGTGGTTAAGGCGTCAGACTCTCGGCTGGTAGATCCCGCGGTCGTGGGTTCGATCCCCACCGTCGCCTCTGGACTTTTTCTGACCGGTGGCCTCAATTGAAAGAAATTGACACGGCACTCATCAATGGAAGGGGCGGGATCAGGTCTCAGCGACCCTGAATTTGGTCCCAACCCCCTTCAAAAATGAGTTTCTTCGATGGAAGAACGCCGGCACACCGGGGGCTCAAATTCACACTTGTGTTGCGAGCCCCCAAAAAATGGAGCCAGGGATAAAGTACAAAAAAAATTAACTAATTAATTAAATAGTTAATTAATTAAAAAATTACCACTGATACAGAATGAAAAAAGTGAGAAAGTTGTGAATATATCCTTCGTGACTTACAGCCTTCCTCTTCAGGATATCTGCGACCCTCGAATGACTAAGGATATCTGCATAATGACTATCAAATCGAATCAAAGAACAAAAATATATTAACCCCTTGATCGAAAACAATTTTCACACTATTGGCCAAAGAATAATTTCATTAATTGAAAAATTGTCAAGTTTCTTTAATAATAAATTAATTCGCAGTTCGGTCGTAACTGTTCATTTTGGTTTGTCTATACTTTCTGGGTTTTTTCTGACCAAAGATGGCACAATACCAAAAATAGTCTAACAGACCAACCCAGTTAGATTGGGTAGACCAAAATGATCGGTACAACCAAATTACAAGTTAATTGCCTCGTAGACCACAGGAAGAAATGTCGCAATAAATAATCACTAATAAAATTAACCTAGGCTTCAACGGTTTGTAAGATGATATTTAGGAAACTAATCTATATAAATATTTTACCTATAGTAATATTTTTCTTCCTTACTTAATTTGCTTGATATAAACAGGGTGATCAGCTCATCGTGTTGAAAAAAAATTTGGTGACAATACATCTAAAATGGACTAGAATGCCGTAGACCTCATGGTTTTGTCTGAATCGATCAAAAGAATCGATGGAATCCAAAGTTATGATTTTTTTTAGTGTTTATTTAAGAAAAACACGTTTCTTTACATAAAACTTGAATTTTCTCCACTCTAACGTAACTTTTCTCAACTTTTGACTCCATTTCAGATTTAACACCGAATTTCGTTTTAGATTAGTCCACTTTTGTTCTAGAAACTGCCAGTCTACTTACAACATTCTGTTTTATAAGACCTAAGAAGTTTGTTCTTTTAAAATACTTTATTCTGAAGAAATTCTGAAGAAGAGTTTGTTTCTTTATTAATAAATTATTTCAGAATGTATTTGCTAATTATTAATTTATATGCCCGAAAAACTTTAGGGCCATGCATTTAATTACCAGGATGCATCCCGGACCACGATTTCCGAACATCAAGCTGAAATTGCCCATCAAAAAATCAAAATAATCATGGTTTCGAATAGACCGTTGTTGGTAGTTTGACATTTTAAAAATGCAATACAAACAAGTTCATCCAAAATTAGCATTTTGCGACTTTCATGACGTTTGTGCAGTCATTTTGTAAATAGTCTGGCAATTTTTAGAATAAAAGTGGACTAATCTAAAAGGAAATTCGGTGCTAAATCTGAAAATTGGGTCAAAATTTGGGAAAAGTTACGTTAAAATGAAGAAAATTCGGAATTTATGTAAACAAACGTGTTTTTCTTGAATAAACACTAAAAAAAATTTTAGTAACTCCATTTTAGATGTATTGCCCCCAATCAAAAAATAAATATATAAAAATAAAGTAAATAGATTATAAGGGATTTACGGTTTAAAGAAGTTCATCCAAAATTAGCATTTTGCGACTTTCAAGACATTTGTGCAGTTATTTTGTAAGTAGACTGGCAATTTTTAGAATAAAAGTGGACTAATCTAAAAGGAAATTTGGTGCTAAATCTGAAAATTGGATCAAAATTTGGGAAAAGTTACATTAAAGTGTAAAGAAGCGTGTTTTTCTTGAATAAACACTAAAAAAATCGTAACTTTTGAACGGATTGAGATAAATCCATGAGGTTTACAACATTCTACTCCATATAGATGTATTGCCCCCACCCAAAAAATAAATAAATAAAAATAAAATAAATAAATTATAAGGGATTTACGGTTTAAAGAAGTTCATCCAAATTTAGCATTTTGCGACTTTCAAGACGTTTATGCAGTTATTTTGTAAGTAGACTGGCAATTTTTAGAATAAAAGTGGACTAATCTAAAAGGAAATTTGGTGCTAAATCTGAAAATTGGATCAAAATTTGGGAAAAGTTACATTAAAGTGTAAAGAAGCGTGTTTTTCTTGAATAAACACTAAAAAAAATCGTAACTTTTGAACGGATTGAAATAAATCCATGAGGTTTACGACATGCTACTCCATTTTACATGTATTTTAAAATAAATAAATAACGCGATGAACTGTGCACTCTGCTTATCCAAATATCCAACGAGTGCTACACTCATTAGACAAAGTAATTTACAACAAAAAATTAACTTTAATATCCTTATAGAGTCAAAATATTCATTGCATGCCCTACATAAACTCGATTTTGGTCAATCAGCCACATATATTCTAAACACTACAGACTTATGCTACAATGCTAAACACATATAAGTAAAGTTTTATCACTTTATTAATCCTTTGTTTTTAAACTTTATTTGAACACGAAATTTATCCTAGTATAATGATATTCTCTCACTGGTAGCTAGGCTAGAAATGAATTATTTTATATTAATAATATAACAATTAAGTTACCCTGGACGTGGAGAGTGCTGATTGCAATACAAGGAAGAACACCTATCATTGCAATCTGATAGTGTCTTATAACTTGTATGCATGAAATTTTGAAACTTTATGATTGACTTGATACCGAAGTTGTATAAATTATTTTGATCTCCTGCTTGCAATTTTGCCAAATTCCATGGATTATATAGAAGCTGTTGGGAAATTTTAATTTTAAAAAATTGATACTTTAAAATCTATAATTGGCTATATTGTTATCGTTATTTAGAGATCGTGAGATGCATTCTGGTGTGATGTAGGTAGAAAAACATTTTTTTTTATCTTTATTGAGATCATCTTCAGGGCTCAAAGTTTGTGTTTTCTATGCAAATGTTCACTGTTGTGTGTCTTGTTGAGAGAGTTAGTTGCATACATCACACCAGATGGCATCTCACGATCTCTAAATAATCATTAATTAACGGTCACTAAATGCTACACATTATAGTGTTATCATTCAAACAAAAGTTTTACAATTAGATGAACTTCATAAAAACATAAATGTTGTCTAGCATACTTAGCTAAATATTATGACGAGATCACAGCCTATTAGCTTTTAAATCTGTTTTGTTGTTTTACACTTTTGTCACTTTAAACATATACTATTCAACATTATTATTTAGTTTCACCAGTTTTCGTGGTCTGCTTGACCAATTAATATATTTCAATTAATTACTGTTTTTAGTTGAGATAAAAAATGACAAAAAGGAGGGAAAATATAAAGGTGGAGTTGAGATGGGAAGGTGGTGTCCAAGTGGATCGAAGTCACGATAGCTCAAGTGGTAGAGCAGCGGCGTATCTAGCCAAAGATCGTGGGTTCAAATACCACTCGTGACACTGACTTTTTTATCTCAACTAAAAACCTTAATTAATCAGTAAAAATTGTTTTTCCGTATGGTTTTACTATGATTCCCCATCTGACATTTTTTTTAAAGAAGTGTAACAGCGTTAAACAAATGATGAATGCGAATTATTATAATTTTTAGTAGTTAAGTTCAAATTTTAAAAAAAAACTTTTTTAAATTAAAAAAATAAATAAAAAAGTTCAAATTCGTATTTAGGAATTTTTAAGTTGACTTTGATTTCCTCAATTAAATTTATTCAACCTGTTACAATAGCAATCTTCATAGTTCAAACAAACTTAGTTTTCAGTAAGAATTAGCATTAATATTTGTTTTAAAAAAAATTGTTTACTGTGTTAAAATGAATCACATCATTTCATGTAAGATCAACTATATATAAATTCTATATTTTCTATATCGAGTTAAAACGAATATTTTATAAATTTGCACAAATTTCTTTTACTTCTGTTAATCTTTTGTTTGATATTTTACAGGGTGAAGCAAAGGAAAAAGTTGTAGAGATGTTCAACAAATGCAAAGAAACCCACCCAGTCTCCGAAGGTGAGCAATTTTAAATTACAGTAAAGGTCCATCATTCTAACAGAATCCTTGTCCCAAATTGGAAACTTTGTCACTATGTAAATTGAACAGCACTGCACCCGCCTGAATTCATTTAATCCATTGTTTTGTCACGTTTGATCATTGTATTCCGACCGCCAACCGTACGGATTTTTCACATAAACATATATTATCCTATTTATAATTAAAATGTATTTAAAAGCATCTACGTTATGTATCAGAATGCATATTATAATATAAAATACCAAAGAATCGTTACTTTAAAAAAATGAACAGAATCAAGCGAGAAACTAACTTGTTTACTACAGTTTAAAATTGTAAAACTTGATTTTCATTGTCCAAGAATGAATACAGTATAATATTTTAATTTTTTTTTATTATTTTGTAGAAGAAGTTGAACAATTCAAAAAGAAGGAACCTGTTCCTTCCTCGTCTGAAGCCAAGGTAAATAAAGGCAATTATTAGTGAAAAAGATTTTATTATTCTTATAATTATTGTGTGATTGTAGTGTCTCATGGCTTGCATGCTGAAAGAAGGAAAAGTTGTAAGTAATTTTAACTCCTTGTTTTATAACTATGCGGCGAGCTTAGTGCTAATTGGCGCTTTTTTTATACAGCTGAAGGACGGCGTCTACTCCAAAGACAACGCTTTGATGTTGGCTGACGTTCTTCACAAAGAAGATCCCGAACAGGCTTCTAAAGCAAAAGAAGTTATTGAACACTGTACCAAAGAAGGTTAATTTATTTTCAATTTGTTTTTATTTTATTTACTATACGTATATAATATGACTCATGTTATGTTTTGATCTTCAGTTGGAACTGAAGTTGGAGCAGATGAATGTGAATTCGCTTACAAAATGGCAGTTTGTGGATCAGAACACGCTAAAAAAGTAAGTGAAATAAGAGTTATGTCGAGCGAATAAAATACTTATTAATTTTTATTGTTTTAGCTTGGAGTCAAGACACCTGACTTTTAGATCAACATAGAAGCAGCATTAAAGAAAAATTAACAAAATAAAATAATAATTTGGAATACCAATCACCATTACACAATTTCATAGGATCAGTATAATCAATATGTGAATCTTATTTAAATAAAATTGGCCTGCCATATCTTTCAATTTTATTTTACATTTTCTTTATTACCTTCTTCCCCGCCATCATGAAAAATAATGTGCAAATAATTGTCAGTAGTCAATGCTGAATTACAAATCTTAATTATCCACTCCGACAAGAGTTTGTGGTACATAATGCATGGTGAAATTATATAGATAGATAATGATGCTTATTTACAATAAAAATTATTTTACAAAAAATATTCCGTACATAAAACATCTTAGACAATAGCCCACGGGCTGTCTGTCGAGTTGCCAAAAGAAAAAAAAACAGAATAATATTAATAAGAAGAATAACAATAATAATAATATGGTCAATAATAATCCAAATTAAGAATTTTAAAAAGAAAAAAAAAGAAAAATTAAAGCTTGGATGGCAATGGGATAAATTAGTTTACGAGCTTTATAGCACTCAGAAGAGATATAGCTAACCTAAGATAGAAGGTTTGGATGTTAGGGCGTGAAATGACCTTAGCCATTAAAACGCCCTTAAAAATTAATAATAATAATAGTCAGCAAGACATTGGAAGCCATAATTAACAAAGGGTTAAATTGGTTTATTGAGAAAAAAGGTCTGTACAGTCAAGAAAGCACTTTTGCTTTGAAGATCATGTAGCGCTCCTTGAAAGTGCTATTCAGAACACTTTCTTGGAGAGAGAGCATGCTTTAGATGTCTTCTTTGACCTGGAAAAAGCATACGATACGACCTGGAGATTTGGTATTCTTAAGAAACTCTATGATTGGGGTTTAAGAGGGAACATAGCTAAATTTTTAAAAAGCTTCCTCGAAATGAGGAGATTCCGGGTGAGATAAGGTACCGCCTTATCTAGTACGTTCATTCAAGAAAACGGGATTCCTCAGGGTTCGGTTATAAATGTCACTTTATTTGGGATTGCGGTAAACGGTCTGGCTGATAATATAGATCACCGTATAGTCAGGCCTTTATATGTTGATGATCTTTGCTTTTACTTGTCTGGGAAAAATTTCCAATAGGAAGGACATTACAAAACGCCAATGACACATTGTCACGAAAAGCAGATGATGTGGGTTTCAAATTCTCTTTGTCCAAAACGGTATTTGTACACTTTTGTAGACTAAGAAAACATCATGAAACATCTCGGCTTTTCCTTTCTGGCGTTGAAATAAAGGCAGCCGACGTTGTCAAATATTTGGGCGTTTCTTTCGACAAAGCCCTTCGATGGAAACTTCAAATAGCCCAATTGTCTAATTCAGGAAGGAAAATACTAGGTCTGATGAGATTCCTCGCTAATTACAATTGGGGAGCGAATAGAGACATTCTTTTAAGACTATTCAGCATGTACTTAGGAGCAAAGTTTATATAGTCTCTGCAATGAGGCCGGTGTCCTTCCTCCGGTACTTTTCAGGGAGGAGGCAATTCTTAGGTTTGTTACTAGACTTTGGTCTAAGCCTTTCCATTTTCTATTTCCCTCAGTTTTCCGTAATAGTCATAATTTACAATACTTTATTAATAATTGAAATTATCGATTAGGAGCGCTCTGTATTTTAGGGAGTACAAAACATAATTGTAGAGAATTGCCAGTTCTGCCCATTCAAAAATTACTTCATTTTTCTGAAAACGATTTGCCAAATCACCTACGTCTGAATTCCTTCAATATGGGGCACACCACCAAAAAATGGAAGCCGTCCTCGTACACACCTAAATTACACAAAGCGCAACGGTACGCCTCCTCATTTCTTTGAACCGATTAATTAAGAGGCAGCAGCTGACCTCTTGCCTTCATTATCACACTTATCTTATTCAAATTATATTTTTTTATTTAAATAATGATGATTTTCTCCTAATTCCAGATTCAGCTCATTGTCCATGGAAGACAGAGCGCTGTGCTCTTAATTTTAGTTTATTTTTAAAGTCAGTTCTCAAAACATGTACCAGGCTTTCCACACTATTTTTATTTAAGTCGGAGTGACTCAAGGGGTTTTAAAAAAAGTTGTAGACATAAATTTTCAAATTCTTTTGCCCAAAATATTTTCTTGTATAATATTTTCAAGGCCAAAATTCGGGGAAGTCTAGCAGAAGACAATGATAAAACTTTTTGGGTGTATGTCAGAATGGGTTAATCCCTGCTTCTAAATATAAGACCTATATATAAAATACCTAAATATAAAAAAATGGAAGCCATCCTTACACACCTAAATTACACAAAGCACAACGGTACGCTTCCTCATTTCTGTGGACCGAGTAATTAAGAGACAGCAACTGACCTCTTGCTTTCATTATTACACTTATCATATTCAAAATATAATTTTTATTTAAATAATGGTGATTTTCTCCTAATTCCAGATTCAGTTCTTTGTATAAACCATGGAAGACAGACCGTTGTGCTCTTAATTTGAGTTTATTTTTAAAAATCAATTCTTAAAACATCTACCAAGCTGTCCACACTATTTTTATTTACTTCGGAGTAACTCAAGGGGGTTAAACCGTGTTGTAGACACAAATTGTCAAATTCTTTTGCCCAAAATATTTTCTTGTCTAGTATTTTCAAGGCCAAAGTTCGAGGAAGTCTAGCAGAAGACAATGATAAAACTTTTTGGATGTATGTCAGATGCAGGCTTAATGTGTTGAAAAAAAATGGGTCAATCCCTGTCTCTAAATATAAGACATAATCAGGTGTATCCTTTCTGAAGAAAAACAACCTTTTGACGAAATATTTATTCCATTTCTCCATGGTGTCATACCATTTATAGCCCCAAACCATCATCGCCTTGGAAACAGAGTTAAATAAATTATATTTTGCTGAAATGGGAACATCACTATTGACAAGAGAGACTTCCAAGTAGAATTAATAACAAATTTGGCTACATTTAATTTTTCTTTAAGATGTATTTCCGTCGCAAGCTGCGGTGTGATATATATACCCAGATATTTATAATGGTTCACAATCTCAATATTTTGTCCAGCATAGTTCCAAACCTGTTTTCTCCCAAGCCTACCCCCTCAGTGGAAGACCATAATTTTTGATTTGTTTAAGTTAACAAACAAATTCCATAACTCGTAAAACTTATTAATCATTTTCTGCAATGTACAGGGCTCCGTTGCTAATAATACAGTCATCTGCATAGAGCAAACAACAAACATTCAACCCATCAATACGCAATCCACCGCCTACAAAATCACATAGTTCATTGATATATAACGAAAATAAAATTGGAGATAGTAAACAACCTTGCTTTAGCCCTATGTTTGTCTTAAAAGCATTTGAAAATCCCTCTAGATGGTGAAATTATTGATAATAAATAAAAAAGTAATAAGTATTATTTGCAGTAGTATGCAAAAAAGTTTCATATTAAAAAAAAACTGTTATTTTTGACCAAATATATTTAAATGAATGAAAATGTAAGCATTCACAATAGTTCTAAAAAGCGTATTTCACTTAGAAAGCCTGTAGAAACATAAGATACTGAATAAATATTTGGCAACAAAAATTTGGAGCGGTACTGGCACTGTAAGTTGCACTGTTTTCCAAACTTTTACAATTTTCCTTCCACTTTCAAATTGTATTTTTCAGTATGTACTTTAAATTAAATCCATTGCAAGGAAGCAAGTGAGGAGGCTGTAAGCCCTGTGAAAATCATAGTTTTTCTCTTAGATTTCAGAAGAAGAATGCCTTCTTTCTATATTCTGCCATGGAATATTTGGGGATTAAGGTGACTGGTCTATGACAAAGAATAAAGGTTGATTGTAATTATTCTGTACAAAAGATTGCAATTCCACTAATGCTTCTCAAATAAAAGTTTGTGTTACTTTCTATTTGAGTTTAAGTATAAATTCAAAAGTTCAGCCATAGTTGAGCTAAACTTTGAAAATGGGTTGGTAGAGAAAACTTCAATTTCGCTTGGAAATGTTTTGTCATAACTGATTTCATCAACTTCCCAGCAAAGTGTTACTCTTCTCAAACATGTCGAAAGACAAGTTAATAAGTCAGTGGAAAAAATGGTTTACTTTCAATAAATCGCACTGAGTTCTATTCAAAATAGAAGCACATTTTGTTGGAAAAATACTCAACACTTTCTTTATGTGAAAAGTGATAATAATTAGCAGAATATCAAAAACATTATGATGAAATAGGTGAAGTAAAAAATGATAGAAAAAAACATTAAAGCTAATCCAATCAGAATACATTATGAAGATGCTAATTTTTCAACATTTTGTATTAATTGACGTCTGAGTTTAATAAAAATTTGTGATAAAACTTCACGATGGTGATGATTTTTAAAATATAAGTTTTGTTAACATATTAAATATGGTGAACAAAAGCATATTATTAAAAAATTAAATCTTAATTTAATTGGTATTCACCTAGAAGTTGAAAATACTAATTATTTTAAGAGAATTCTATTGTCAGTTTAATATATTTGTGTTTCTGGAAAGTCAAGTGGAATCAAATTTTTTCCATCTCAAGTTCTTAGTTGTCAAATTTATTTGTTTAAAACAATCAAAAATGTTTCAAATTTGCAATATACTTATACAATATAATATATTTCAAATATGCAAATTTATGCAATATTCTTAAAATATGCAGAATAAATATTGAACAGAGGTATGATTTTGATAAACATCCAATCAACATGATCATAAGGGTTAGCAAAAAAAATATGCAATTGCACATAAATACAGGCTTCACTCTCCAGATTAATACCTGAATTACTTTAAAGGAAAACTAAACTGATTTTACCAAACTTAGGCACCAGAAGTGGAGCTAAGGAAATAGAAAATTAGAAAAAGACCAAGAAAAAAAGACTCATCTTATTTTAAGACATAAAAGATCAATATTAATCCTCATTACCAAGGGAGGTGAGCGTAAGGTTAACATATTCAGCAAGAAAAATAGTTAAACAAGGAAAATAGAAAATAACATAGAATAAGGTTATAAGGCAAAGTATAGAAGACTCTATGAGTGAACTTGTTGAAAATAGTGCCTTACTGCACAGTGATTGTAACAGAATGTATATTGCAAGTTTTTGTCTGATAACATTTCTCTTGATAGGCTGGAAGAAAAATACTATCTATTTTCATTTCACTTACTTTAATAAAATAGATGTCTCATAAATATTCATTTTTGCCTTACAAGTGAGAAAAATTCACAATTTTTTCATACGTCATTTCCTTAATTTCCCATCGTTGTTTTCTTTCTCTTTGCTCATAATCTTGGAAGACAATATTTCTAGAAAAATCACATATTGCTCCTAATTTAGGCTCAACAAGTTCAGGATGTAGAATAAGTTTTTTCTATTTTTTTTTTTTTTTAATTCTGTAGTAAAAACTACTCATACATTCAATACTTACTTTGAGAAAATAACAGCAGTAAAACTATCATTGCATGATGCTAAAATGTTGGTTGGCATGTTTCAAATCCAATAATAAGACATGGATGAGCAAACAATAAAAGAAAATCTCCAAATACAATATGCCAAGATGAAGTTTTATTTTTTTTTATTTTTTATTTTGAGAAGGCAAATTCTTTAATAACCATGCCATGGAATGGTGACTGGTCTATGACAAATAATCAAGGTTGCTTATGGATATTCTTTATTAAAGATTGTAATTTAGCAACAGGAACAGCCTTTAAAGGTGTTCCTTCGAAAGTTTAAGATTAAATTTTGTTGTTGTTTTGTAAATGTGTTCTCAGCACTAATCTCTTTGGACAATTATTTAGACAAAGGATGCCAGGCCACATGGAAACAAAAACCGCTTCATTAATTGTTTTAATAATACATAACAATGATCAATTTTTCAGTTAATCTAGTTCCACTTTTACATTATTTTTATGATGTTTAATGAATGCACAATTCAAGTAATAAGTTGTAAAAATACTTGTCGACTCTTAATCATTTGATTTTCTTTCCTATTGATAATTCAAACATCTTGATAATTCAAATTATTTTTCTGGCCTCTTGGGTTTCAACTTATCAAAAGTTGCCTGTATTGGCAAATATTTTGCAACCTTAGAAAAAGAATAAACTGAAGGAATTATTTAAGCGGGACACAAACTACCCAGAAGAATGTTCATTTTAAACAAGATATTGACGTCAATGACAGTAAATTTAACAAAACATTACTTTCAACAAAATATCCAATTTGATTTACAATTATTGGAAACACACACAGACAACAGATTGTTATCTTTTTTGGACACTCCAACACTGGCAATGGCAAATTAAAGTTATCCACTAACAGATTCACATCCTGATTTTACATTGTCAGCAAACATTGACGGCTGTATTTCTATTGCGTGAATATCTCTGTATTCAAAACTGGCCAGGCATCTGATAAGTTAATGCAAAAAATAACATCTTAAGGAATTTTAAAATCAAAATTCATAAAATGACAAAGTTCATAAAACCTGGGCAATATGTCATAATTTAAAATGTTTATTCACTCCTCAAAATATTTTAAAATTATTTTAATATAAATTTTCAGATCACTACTCGTCGTTCGCGCCTGAAATAATTGCGATACAGTTTTGCCGGACTGATCTGTGTTGCGGGTTTAGTATGTCCGAGTGCCGTTGTTGCAAACAAATTCGCCCATAATTAATAAAATGGTTTTGTCCAAACTAAACTTCTCTGTTACGTCTATTCTCGTTCATTTTTAAATTTATTATTCATTTATTTATGTGTTCACTTTGATTTAAATTTCAAACTAGGGAATCTTTTACTATCAATCACAAACATTAAAATAAAAACACCTTCCCTAGTTTGAAAACTAAATCAAAATAAACACATAAATAAATAAATGAATAATAAATTTAATCGAATGCGAACTATTGGCGCTGCACAGAACAAAGTGTGGCCAGGTTTTACAACACAGCAATGACAGCAGCAAGAAAGTAATCGAATATCTGAAACAAATAAATCTTCTCCACACGTGGTTTCATTTTCCCTTCCTGAAGTGAGTGTATTTATTGGCGAGAATGTATGAGTGTGGGGTAGTGGTCGAAATATCGAGTACACCACAGACCCACCAAACTAGGATAGATATCTCTTTGTGTGTTTTGGGTGGAATGAATGTATTTATTGGCGCGAAAGTGTGTGTATGGGTGGGTAGTGGTCGGAATGTCGAGTACACCACAGTCCCACCAAACTAGGATAGATATCTCTTTCTGTGTTTTGGGTAAAATGAATGTATTTATTGGCGCGAAAGTGTGTGTGTATGGGTGGGTAGTGGTCGGAATGTCGAGTACACCACAGTCCCACCAAACTAGGATAGATATCTCTTTCTGTGTTTTGGGTAAAATGATTGTATTTATTGGCGCGAAAGTGAGTTTGTATGGGTGGGCTGTGTAGGAATATCAAGTACTCCACAGACCCACCGATTTAGGTTAGTATTAGGTTATAATATCTTTTAGAGTGAACGGGCGGAGGCACTAAAAAAAATTAATTACTTAATTTAAAAAACAGTGAGAATTTAGGTAACAGAGAAGTTTAGTTTAGACAAAACCATTTTATTAATTATGGGCGAATTTATTTTCAACACCGGCACTCGGACATACTAAACCCGCAAAACTGTAATTTGGTGTATTTAATATTTGCAGATACCAGAAAGTGAGAATTTCTTCTAAAAATTGTTTTTCTTTTTCTCGCTTCAATGTGCTATTAAATATATTTTTTTAATATCACTTAAATGTATTAATATTAAATAATTATTAAATTAACATTTCAATAATTAATATTTTATATAATTTTTTATTCCTGCCATAGAGGACTAAAGCCCAATTACCCACTTTACAGTACTTTTTCACATTATTCTCAAAAAAAATCCTAAGGACTTAGCTATGATTCAAACCCAGAACTGCAGTTGTGGTAAAAAGCAAAACAACATTTTATTTAACCAACCGTATTTACTTTGTATTTTATTGATTCAGATAAGTAATTGAAATGGCAGGCAAAAAACCAGACATATATTATTTTTCTAAGCACGTTACATTTCATTGATAGACTTTATGATCATTAACTTCAGTTAATGATGTATGGACGTACGTTGTGATTTTATCTCTGAACTAAGATAATCTAATACAATAAACTCAGGGAGTAAAAAAGTAATGACCTATTATTTTTAAAATTATTTAATATATTGTTACAAATTATTTGTATTTAATTATATATTCTTTTTTTTAATTTGTTTAGAGAACACTGTACTTTTTCACATTATAACAACTACATCTCTAATTTCATAATTTTAAGGGAAATTAATGAAGAAAACTTGAAGAGTAAAGAAATCAAGAAAAAGAAGTTATGTTCAACAGTGTATTTTTGAATAATTAGTTTATTTGTTGTTGTTCAGTTAATTAAGTTTAGATTTTGTAATAATTTTTTTAAAAAAATTAATAAAATGTTACGATTGTGCATCTCAAAAAAGTTGATCTAAATTTAAAAAAGGTCATGACAATGTAAACTGCAGAAACACTGCACTGATAAATGGAAAACAACTGGGCCAAGTCAATTGAATAGACTTTCACAACACTATAAACGTCAATTTAAACCCTGAATTGATATAAAAATTATGACTACATATTTCATTTATTATATTACGTCAAGCTTCAGTAAGACTAATCTTACTAGATTCAAAAATGTTTAACATTGGGGGATTCAATAAATCATCTTCTTTCTGTTTATGAAGGGGTGCCGAATGAGAAAAAAAGGAAAAATATTTAATGAACTTAAGTATTGTTGATTATTAAATGAGTTTGGTTTCTTCTAACTAGTGAAAACGTTTACGTACTATTTTTTTTTTAAATTTACAAGGCTCTACTTTGTTTTATTATTTTTTAAATAAAATAAATCTATATTGATTAATATAATTTATTAATATAATTAATTATTTTTATGTACATTTTCTAAATAATTATTTCTTAAAATCCCAGGTCAATTTATTGTTTTAAATAAAAGAAATATTCTAAGATTTATTTAAGTGTTGAGATTTTTATTAACTTAAAATGTCTCTTATTTTGGGTGGAAGCAACCCTCCGAACTTCCGTGATCGTTCTTCCCAATTGAACTCTTTCCTTGAAATTTAGCAGGGATACCTCACATAGTCCAAAATTTAATATTTAATGAAGTTAACAATTATCATGTGATCCTTAAACAAAACCGTTTTTTTTTCTTTTTTTTCCCAGATCGTGAGTTTGTCGTCAATGTGGTGGGGATTTTAAAATATAAAATTGATCTCGACTTTGTTTATCACAAAGAATATACAAAACTACAAAATGAAATATTTGCCACTTCTACTTCTAGGCTGTATTTTGGCCTACTTCATATCCATTGTAAGTTTCAATTTTATTTTTCAATCTTTCAATAATTTTCTCTACCTGAACAATTTAAATATTAACATAGACAAGTTGGTATATTTGATCTCACACATTACCCATTTTTTGTTTTCAATTTTGCTCACTTTAATGTAACTAATGAAATACATTCTTGTAATTGAAAACTTAAAATAATAATAGTAATCCATTATATTTAATGGTCTGATTGACCAAATTACTTCTTTCAATTAATTAATCATTTCAACCAAAATCTTACATAAAAAGATTAATTAATTGAAAGAATAGTAATGTTTATTTCAGGCAAATGATTTACAAAATTACAGAAATGATGGCAAAAAAAAATAAACTAGAAAATAAAATTGTTTTATAAAAATAAAGAACAATTATAATAATTACAATAATGATAATTTTTATAGATTAGAATAAAAACAATATAACTAATAGTATTCCACAATTAATTTTAAACAAATCTGAATATCTTTCTTCTCAATAAACATTTCAAATAAAAAATTAATATCAAATTTATTAAGAAAATTAAAAAATTGAAAACTATTCCATTTACAATTCATACCTAATGTTATATGACAAAATCAACAATTCCAAGTCTTTCCATTTTAACAGTCTTTTATTAATCAAGACATTATTCTTATTTTCTTGCTTCTGCTTCTTATCTTGCTGTTTCTTGTTGGGTTCATTCTTTTTGTCGACAAAAATAAGCTTTCCTGGAAATGTTTCTGACTTTACTTCTTGATCGTCTTCATCAATGAAGTATATTTCATACACTCCTACTTATTTTCCATGTCTTCCAGCTTTCCAGTGCAAAGATGATTGCTTTTTAATTTCACATTTTTGATTGAAAAATCCTCAGAAGGTAACACCCGGTTCCTTTTGAACGATTTCCAAATGTTTAAGGTGTACTCTCACCTTGAAGTTCCTAATTTATTAAGTACAGGTTGTTTTCCTTTCTTCGGTCCAATTCTTTATAAAATCGATATCATTCAAATTCACTTCAACCTTTAATACATCTTCAAAACATCTTCCACTTTGGATTCAAGCCTTAGCTTATTTTCATTACCACTCTCCGGTAAATTGAACAAAATTAAATTAATCGTTTTTTTATTAAGTTCATATATTGCCCGTAATTTCTCCAGATTCACTATTTTGTTATTATGTTCGGTCGTAATTATTAATTTTTTATTTAAACTTTCACCCATACTCATACAATTTTCAGTTCAAATTTCATATACTTTAGATTCTTCAAAGGTCAAAACCGGTTAGAAAATCAATTATGTTATGCAAATTTAATGATGAATTTTCACCCATAGCTCATGCAGATGCCGTGGTAACAACAATAAAGGGAAAATTTTACAATACTCTTCCAAATCAGATTCAAAAGGCTGTAATTATTGAAGGAAGGTGGTGCGAGAAAATGATTAAACATAAACCCTAAGAAAACATGTCCCTTTTACAAGAAGAATGAAGCCATAAATTTCTCTTAAGAAACAAAATTACTTTGGTACTCTTGACCAAATGGTCAAATGGAGAAAACGCATAGGCAGGATTTTCTTGAGGCCAGGCTCTATTAAATTAACCATTAGCTAGATACTGTTTACCAAACACTGGGGAATAAACTCTAGGATGGCATATTAGTTACAACCACAAAAGTCAGACCCCTGGTGACTATGATATGAGAAAACTCAACTTTGGCAGACTCTTCGAAGTGGTCATGAATAACTTAATAAATAAAGCTTTGGAAGAAAAGCAGCCCCAAGTTTCAGGAAAGGGCTGTAATAATGGTTCACCGATGGAATACGTGTAGGGGTAAAAGGGCCAAATTATATTCTTGCTGTGAAATTTAGTATACAAATATTTATGCTAACATACATTCGTTTTATGATTTTTTTTTTAACAATGAATACCAGGAATTGGAAGAGTTCCCCCTGAGCACTGCAGCTGTTCAGCTTATTGTACTTTATCCCTGGCTCCATTTTTGGGGGCTCGCAACACAAGTGTGAATTTGAGCCTCCGGTGTTCTTCCGTGGAAGAAACTCATGTTTGAAGTGAATTGGGATCAAATTCAGGGTCACTGAGATTTGATCCCGCCCATTCCATTGATGAGTGCCGTGTCAATTCCTATCAATTGCGGCCACTGGTCCCCTTAGGTGTCAGAAAAAAGTCCAGAGTTGATGGTGGGGATCGAACCCACGACAGCGGGAGCTACTAGCCAAAAGTCTGACGCCTTAACCACTCGGCTACCGAGGCCCCTTGTTTTATGATTACAAACATTTCCTTTTTTTACTGTAGTCTCAGGTATACCACACTTTCCCCCCTTATAACAGAACTACACATGTATTTATTACAACAAACCAAGTACACAACTAAACAATATGTTTATCTTTAAATGTTTGGTCAATCTATAGACATATTTCCCCTTTATATCTCAGCAATAAGCCGGTGAACTGGCCACCTCTTTCTCCTGGGACATACATTGAGGGTGGTAGATCGCCTTCTTCTTCCGAAGTATGTGGTTTATCTCCTAGATGACTAGTTTTCATACTCTTTGATGATGGCCTCAAGGCTACCATATCCAACGAAGTGATATCTGAAGTCTGTCACTGATCTTGCAGACTAACTTCTTCATTTTCTGGCGAATTTTGCTCCAGAGTCTCTTTATCTGAGTTTTCCAGTGTGTTCATAAATACGTACAATTTAGGTGTGGCACAAAACCGTGCAACCTCCTCAGTCCAAGTAAATTTGTGATGGTTCCTTTCATCCAGTTTTCTTCCTTTTTCCAGTAATTCTTCACCCAGACTACCTCATTAACTTTAATTTCATCGAATTTTGTATTGTCACCTCCATAACTTACCATATGTTTCCTCCGTTTCTCTTGTACTGTCTTCCGTGATAGGAGGATGTAGAAGGTCCAGTCTCTGCTAGTTAGTTAATCGATAATTATTCAGAAATCGTGAGATGGTCTGGTGTGATGTAGGTTTCAGAAAAACATTTTCTTCATCGTGCCAACGTTTCAATCTTTATAGAGATCATCTTCAGGGCCTGGGATTTAAAAACATCATTTACATTTAACAAGTACATGTAGGATGTGGAAAAAAGTGAATTTATACAATGCAAAATATATTTTTTATATTCAATCAAAGTATTTCTACTCACTCAGTGTTTGTCTTCTGTGTAATTGTGCCATTCTTGCGTGTCGTGTTGAGAGTGCCAGTGCGATATTGCTGTTTTATGTTTATATATGTTGGATTTTGATGGGGTGGGGAAGGAAGTCGAGATAGAAAGACATTTTTGCATAAGGCGTCGGCTTCTTTGAGGTGAAAAGAGCCGAAGAAAGGAAAAAACGTTGGTAATGCTTCAGCCAGATTATCCTTTCAAGATTATATAGAAGTGGATTTTTTCAACAATTTAGCTTTCCTTTTCCTATGTATCCCCTTCTATATAATCCTTACATCTATATAATTACATCCATACAGTATTTTAAATGAAGTTAGAAATCATAAAGCCTATCAACGAAATGTGAAGTGCTTAGACAATGCTTATAGACTTTGAGAATCACCGAGGACTATTGGCAGTCAGGGATCAGATTTCGGTCTTATCCATCCTGTGATGTGGCTCCTAGGGCTATCAACAACTTAGTCATTTCATCACTCAACGCAATCAGTTCTAAATCCAAACACACTTTTGATCACTATTAAATACATTATTATTATACCATTCACTTGGTTGTGTTCGATATACCTATATAACTACTCTTATACCTACATAGCTAACCTAATGCATGGTCAATGGGTACTCAACATTTTACAAAGGTCCTCTCACATTACACATTCATGCCAATAAATATATTCACTCTCAACATATGACAGGGGCTCAAAATTGTCAGTGCTATGTACAATAAAACGAACGTACTCTAAAAATTGGAACAGAGAACCTAAATACTCGCTTCCGTGCTCAAGCACAATTCTCATATTAGCTGACATTTCTACGATCTACATGGAACCAAGGAATTGAACCCTTCAACTATATGTGGCACATCGAGCAACTTTTCTCTGCATGCTAGACATACAGTTTTGGCCCCAAAAGTGTGTCAACCTCGCAAAGCCTATCTTTAATAGAGGAATACCTTTCTTCTACGACTCAGGTCTGGACTTTTGAGGACCTATCAGTGCTTTTGATATGTGAGAGCATCTCTGTCAATTCAGCTGATGCTGCCACTTTCTTTTAATCAAGTTTTAGTGACTGGGAGTTTTGATGGCCCTGATAAGGGCCAGTGTTGTTTTGAAGTGTAGAGACAATGGATGCGGCTGAGACAGTGTGTGTGGCGTTGGTAGAAGTCCGTGACTGAGAGAGCCGTTGGCTTAGGACCGGTGATGTGCAATCAGTGAGTCAATTGACTCTGCAGCGATTGAAGGGACTCTGGTGCAACAGGTAGCCAAGGGCAGCAGTTGGTCAGTGGTCAAGTCGGCTGTATTGAGAAGTAGAGTTTGAGGTAATGCTGCGAGTATCCTTGCTGTCATTGTCGGTGGTCATTATCGATTTCGGTGCAAGGTAAGATCTTGTCAAACAGACAAGTCTCAAGACTCAAGGTGTGCAGTGAGATCTTGTCGGGGAGACGAGTCTGATATCAGTGGAGTAGTGCCTCTGCTTATATACGAAATGGCTCTAATCTGATTGGCTACAGAGTGAAGGGCAAGAACATTCCAGAACTGGGGAATCGGACAAAAGAATCGGGCACCATGGTAACTGCAGTCAGCCACTACAAAATATTTATTGTATTTTTAGCCTCAGAGGGCCAGATCACATAGGTTAAGTCTGAAAGTTGAGACGTCAGCATTACTACCTTGTCCGCCCTGTAGGTACCCTCCAGACTTATGCGACCAAGTTCCTACACAATAGTTATTCAGATATCGTGAGATGCGGTTGGGTGTGAAGTAGGTTTCAGAAAAACATTTTCTTTATCGTGCCAACGTTTCGATCTTTTATTGAGATCATCTTCAGGGCTCAAAGTGTTTGTCTTCTGAGTAATTGTGCCATCATTGCGTGTCGTGTTGAGAGAGGCAAATTACCGATATCTGAATAACTATCGATTAACGGTCACTAATTTCTACACATTCCTACACAATAACCACCATTTTGCTAAGACAATCCAGTATTTCTAAATGAGGTTCAACTATGAGAAGCTGTCACAGACAGCAGTAACCATGCTGAGGTGCAGAGTAGAGGTCAGAACCACCATCATCTTGAATCACCTCAAGCATGTGTCAAATTGCACACAATACTGCTGTGTAAATGCTATGGTGCAGTGGGGGCAAGCATGACGTGGACTCACCCTTGCATCACACCTTCGCCGGAAAAAACTGGCTTACCTCAATGTAAGTTACAAGAACTTAGCTTGGTAAAAATATGGCAGAATAGATGACCTAGCTTTGCTTAGTTATCATTCAAGCACGCGTTCCTAATATTACAATTTCAAGAATTTATATTGGTTTTATTTTTAATATTCTTTTATAACATAATTGAGATCGATATATGTACTTGTTATCTTGTAAGATTTCTCTTACCCAGTGTTGGGACTTCAGACTGATGATGGAAAAATGCTGACGTGCAAATGACAAACCCAAACCAGTAAGGATAGGAACTCTAACCACATCGACATGTTTGTTGTTGTTGTAAGACATTTCATTAACTTTGGCCAAAGATAGTTATATCCCTTGAAAGTTTGATGAAGGAATCAAATAATTTTTTTTTCCTTCCAAATTTGTCTTATCCCTCATTTTTTATGTACAAACGAATTATTTGGTAGCAATTAAAGTTAATAATTTTTATATGTAATTGTTCTTTTTAGGGTTTCATTGCACTTTTCAGTCAAGAATGTCTAAATATTTTCATTCATTTCTTTCCAGGCATTCTTGACGTGAATGAACACCTGAACAAGCAAAAACATTTGAACAATTGTATTTGTATTCGTCGTATCACAAACGTAATCGTACGTTTTACTGACTGACTGAAAAGAAAATTTTAATGTGTAAATAAGTTATGCAAATTGTTTAATAACTTTAATGTCCATAGTACGTACTAAGAATTTATCAAAATCGCATAATTGGTCAATTTTTGAACATGATATATAAACGTTGAAAAAGAAATGGTTATTAAATTTTGTAAAATAGTTTCATAAGTTAGTTTTAACGAACTTACAAATACTTTGACTGGACTGAGTGCACTATTCTTGTTAACAATAACGGCTTAATTATCTTCAGTTTTCTTACCTAACAATCTCAAGTTTTCATTCTCATATGATTACATATCAAAATCCATTTATTAGGCATTTTATTAATTATACGTTTTGTTTTTATTTATGGTGCAAAGTCAACTGGAATCACCGGAGGCCAGCAGTATTTTTTCATTTAAAATTTGGCGGGCAACTGTTTATGGTGCAAAGTTAAAGCATGTTATTATGTTTTAGATTTTGTTCAGTAGATTTTGCAGTTCATCCTAGTAAAAGTGATAAAATTTCTGGGAAAAAGTTTTCTCCTTGAGAAAAGTTTCTTTAAGGAAACAACTGCAAGTTAAATAATTATTTGCACGATTTCTAAACAAAGTACAAAAGATTCCACATAGTTTTATTAATGAGGTTTGAAGAGCTTAAAAACTAAGAACATGAATTACCAACTAAAACTTTTAAAAAATTAAATAAAACATGTTCTAAATTGTAGATAAAGGAACCAACATAAAATTGCAAAAACACTCGTTTATTAAACTAGACCCCTACCTATCAACTTTTTGACCCAAAAAAACCAAAACATTATTCCAGACATACTTGATTTCGTAGACGTTCATTTCTGTACTTTTTACGTTTTTTGAAACGCGGAAACCGTCATTTTGTTTTGACTCACTGTCAAAATTTTTCAAATTAAAAAAAAAAACCTAAATGGCCACTTTTACTTCATTTTGATGATGAGGAGTCTTTAGACGTAAATATAAACAAACTAGAAATAAATCCTTTAAATTAGAAAAAAATATTGAGTAAAAGGAATGTGGAAGTTAACAAATTTGATATCATTCATAAAGTAAAGTATACCTCTTTTTCTGAGTTTTAAATAGCACTTGACACAACTTGTTCCAGGAATAAATATTATGTATGTATTTAGAGGTTAGAAACTGCGGGAAGACGGTTGTGAACCAAGGGATGATGACAGCCAGACCAGTTAATGATAATTAACATTTAATATTGTAGCATCAAAATTGTCAAAAGTTCTGTAAGCTGATCTCCGGTTGTTAAAGTATGAACAAAACAATTAGTTTAAATGGTCATAGAAAAAAAGACTACATCAGAAGGGGCGATCTCCCAGACGGGAGCCCCACAAAAATCTGGCAAACATAACTGTGCAATAGTTAAGCAGTTGGCAGAAGGTTGTCAAAGCACAGCGGAGCGACATGATTTTCCTTACAAAGCAGGGAAACAGCCCTGCAATAAGCACAGTTGGACAAAAAATAAGAACGCTGAAGGGTGTCTGTAACCAGACAGTAGCCACGTGATGTTTCCACGAATCTTGAAAACAAAGTTGCAATAGTTTGACAACCGATCAAATAAATAACTAATGTCGCGTTATTTTTGTGCTGAAAGGTATATATCGCGGGACATCATAAATTATGTCAACCTGGTGTGCGACACCCGTTTTCGCAGGTCAACCTGCAGCGTCGGAACTTCTTTTGATTTTCCTTCCATCCCTACTCCGGTAGGGAAACTTGTATAAAAAGGGATGATTGGAAATCAAGTCAGTCAAGACCAAAGACTCACCCCAGGACAGTGAACAGTCGACTCCAGGAGTCTATCCTGAACAGATGCAGTCATACTCGGTCTGGGACTCAACAAAGGAATTCAGCCACCCAGAGTCAGCGAGCATCAGCCGTTGCGATTCATCTCATTGATCAGGTCGACGGTCGAAAACCAAGGCGCTAGGGATGCTGTGGACGATGATCGTGGCGAGCGTCAGTTGGAGTAAGTTCCTTTGTTAATACACTCATTCCAGATTTAAAGTTGTCGTTCCTTTTTCAATTAAGATTTTGTTGTTTGTGTACATTTAAAAGATGGACTTGTGTTAAATTAAATGTTGAAGAATCTCTGGTTTATTAAATTCTAGAACCTCACCTTCTTCTACACAAGAATATATATTGAAGTGCATACGCCGACTACTCTCATCGCTTAGAGAAAAGCAAGTGAATATAGAGAGATTATTCGGCTGTCGTTTTGTACAAAAACTCCAAATTAACTCTAACTTATCTTCTAAGAAACATATTAAAGACAAAGCTAAAACAGCTATGTTTGCATTGAATGCCATCTTGTAAGTGGGTACTCACACACCCATCAAGCTCGGCTCCTTAAGCGTCTGTCGCATTCCACAAATAAAGCATGCAGCCCACCCTTACATTTACCACCTTATCCTTAGTATAAGTCTGTACTCCCTCTATCGTCTTAAGTGCCAAACTCAAATTATTTAACTCAAATTCTGGAGCAATTCTTTGCTACGCTTCAAAAGCTTTGGACCTTCAATACGCTCCAAGTGGAAAGGGTTCAATGGTGTTTTGCTCGTAAACTAATTAATTTTCCTTGTTTCTCGCCAACCTATATTACTTTATTAGAGACTGAGAGGGATCCAATCTTAAGGGAGTTGCTGGCTTGAGAGCTGGCCGCGAACGGCGGGTGCTGTAGCAGAGGTACACGCGGGTTAGGGTACCAGATCCTGTCTAAATATATATTTTGAATATATATATAGACGGGGGAGGGTGCATAACCATCTGTATTTTCGTTCCAGGTTCAAGCCGAGCTGCTTGGGTAAGGCGGTAGTGGTAAGACCCCTGGCTGGTACCTAGAGAAGAGACGTGTTTCATTCGTGGCCATGGACCGTGGTAACTGCGCATGACCTCAGAATATTCTCCCGACCTCGCGGGAATCGGTTGGATCGGATTGCCGAGAACGTATAGCCAGCGAGGAGCTATGATTACGCTGCCGGCGTCCACAGCTGCCTTTACCGTAGGCATGGTCTCCTCTAGGGGGTGGTTAGAGATTCCACTAAATTCAAAACCTCGGCCGGAGCGTATCCGGAGATTTCGTCGTTAGCGGAGCTCCTACACCCGGGGAGAGAAGTTGTCTTCTCTATCTAGGGAGTGCATGGGAGAATTGCTCAACCCCTTTTGGGTATCCCTTTACGCGCTGCACTGGTTAAGGCACAATGTTAACCCACCCCCTCGGAAGCGGCAAGAGGGAGAAGTCGACATGGCAGTTTGCTGCAGGATGATGTGGGCTTCTACACCGAACCTCACGGAAGCAGCAGATTTTCCGTGCGCGGAGGTGAGTCGCTCCTAATTTGAGAATCTAAAACGGCCTAATCGGCCAGGTGCGCACGCTAAAGAACCTCAATGTTACGTGACATTGCGACCCCAGTGGGAAACAAATAAGGAAAGGTATAATTAACAAATTAGTACAACTCTCGTGATAATTCGTAGCGGAGGGTGCCGGGACTGTCCAGCCTCCAGGTGGGGACAGCTGCCAATCCTTACTTGGCTGACCATTTGGTCAGGTGGGAAGAGCCCTGTTTTACAATCAAAGCCACTTGGTTACAGTTTATACTTTCAAAACTTACTTAAAATATGTTAGAATATTAACTTTACCATCTGTCAGGCTACCAAAGATTATGGTGCTCGAAGTATGGAAGGGTTATTATTTTGAGCTTCAACATGGAAAACTTTTAACACAAAAACATGATGCTGCTAATGCTATCCTTGACTCAATTTTAGTGGCCCCAAAAAAGTCAAATTCAGTCTTGATTCCTTGATAACAGTTGCAAAGGATTCCCTAAGAAAGGATTTACTGATCAGGTTGCGAACTTACACCATTATATGCAAAACAAAGAACCAACTCAAATTTGAAGTTCGATGGATCTAATTGGAGTATACCAGAGCTAGATTTACAAATCTGGTTCATGAATTTCATTTTTAAGAAAACCAAAGAAAGATTATATTTTTACTTTATTATTTTTTTTTTTAAGAATGTTGCGCGTGGTGTGGCACCTATTGATGATACAAGTTCCATCAGGTATGCGGCTATTGCCATGGGAGTCCCCTATGAAACTCTGCGAGACGCCATTAGACGTTTTCCAGAAAATGGGTCCTACCATAGTTAATTTATAGTTAATAGTTTCTGAACGCCCTAGGGTAACAGAGCCATAGGATGACCGTTTTTTGACATTGAAAATTTTACGAAACCGGCACTTTACTGTTGTTCAAGCGATTCATTAGCTCCAAGAACTTCGAGGTGTCCAAATTTATGAAAGCACTGCTCGAAGAAGATTAAATCAGTACGAACTGATGGCTTTTCGCCCCGTAAGAGGACCAGAATTGACCAGAACACGGACGCCGGGCTTTGGACGTGACTGGTGCGCCTTTGATGTCAATGTGATGTTTCACAGGATGTTTGGGTTATTGAATCATGGTAGATGGTCTAAAAAGATCTGGATATGCTCGTAATAAGGATGCGTATCTATGATCTAATAATACTGAATAAACAGTAGGCACAGAAATTGTTGTCCTCTTCCCTCTAGAAGTTAGACCTCTCACCTGATCCAACAGTTGTTGACCATGAATATCGACAAGAATATGTGATGGTATACTAAATCTGCCCCTGTAATTGGATGGCTGACCTCTGCAAGACCATTTGATTGCTTTGCGGATCCCAATGTTTAATGTTTTTTTTACTTCTCCGAAAGTCTTAATAGTGGAACCATTTGCTGCGTACAAAACAAAATCTGATATTTTTGTTTAATTCCGCCGCTCTACTGGGTAAACGTAAATGGTAGCTCTTATGTCTACCAGGTATCGTTGGCCACGAATATGTCAGATTGGGTTCAAATCAGGACTTCGAGCTGGCCACACCAAGCACTTAATTCCAATCTAATTCAGCTAGTCCTGGTATTATCCTGCATTAGCTAGAAAACCCACCGATGTGGGGGCAAATGGCACTAGTACCTGTGAGAAGTTAGAGATTGTCATCGCACAACAACCAATTCGGTGCGGTCGTCCAAGGACACGCCTTCCCAGAACATCAATGACCCACTGTAGAATGCCACCTGAGGACCATACAGCATGAGGCGTATCTTTCTCCTGCGCGACTCCATATCAAATTACACTCATCTGGAGATTTGAGGCCAATCTCACCTTAACTGTAAAAAGAACTCGTCCACAATGTTCCCGTGCGAATTAAAGCCCGGCCGTTTTCTGAGTAGTCGCAGATGTCGAACCGAGGTTATTTTCATTGAGCCTTCTTCATACAGAACTGGAAAAAAATCGGACTTAGACTATCAGATTTGTTCTAATTCTGCGGCCTGATGACGGATGATCATCTCGCTCGTCTGTAGACCTAGATGCAACCTGTCCTGGCCTTTTAGTGAAACCTTGTTTCTCTGAAGCGCCAAAGAGCGCTTTCTATTGTAGAGTGATTGACATTCTCTTGGCTACTTAGCGCTGTATCTTTCCTCTAAAAGTATTATGGCCCTGACACTATCACACTCATTCAAATGTCTGATGGCAGCCGAAAAATGTTTAAGAATAAGACTAATATCAAATGAAAATCAATGAAAGTAAAAGATTCTTTGAAAGCTATCTTTAGGCATAGCGGAATGGAAAGACATAATGCTACGTTTTGTGCAAATCGAATAGTACAAAAGTAAACAAAGCATTATTTACTCTTTATTTTGACTACGATAGCTCCTAATAGCCAGTAACTAAATATAGAAAAATTATTAATTAAATTTTAAGCTGAATACATTGAGTGAGCTTTAAATTTGTCCCGTATATTAAAAGCACCCCAGCCATATCAGGGGTTGCTTGGCCTTCCTTTTCTTAAACTTTGAATTATTTTCGGATATTTCTTTTTGTTTATAATTTAAAGCTTATAACTAGGTACGTTTATAAAAATTCATAGTATATTTTTGTTTAAAAAAATAAAATAAAATGAAAATTAAATAGGGGCACATGTCAAATATGTACTTATTGTGTACATTAGGAGTAAATGGAATGAGCCTATGCTAGGTGAAAACGTAGCTAGAAATGCGTGGAGGGGGATGAATATTTTCATTAAATACCAACAG
Organism: Cimex lectularius; assembly: GCF_000648675.2. NCBI lineage: Eukaryota > Metazoa > Arthropoda > Insecta > Hemiptera > Cimicidae > Cimex > Cimex lectularius. The sequence continues at coordinate 1,693,297 of NW_019392686.1, forward strand.
CACCGGCATCGATAATCATTTGATGCTGAAAACCACTGTCCTTTCAAATGTCAAAAACAATATATTTGGCGTTTTTCCTCTTCGGCTGCCTCGCTATCACAGCCGAAGCCAGTGCAAAATCCAAGATCGTAAGTTATCAATTTAACCATGCATTTCCAAAATTTAAAATTAGTATGAATACGTACGTACAGCGACATTTGTAATCAATTTGATGTTACGATTTGTTAAGTTAGTTAAGTATAATTAAATTTGCTCTGGCCATTAAGATGGCTTGTACCAGCCAGAGTTGGGCAAAATCTAAATAATTCAATCATGATTGAGAATTTTGATTGAAGTTTAATCATGATTGAATTAGGCATGAGTAAATTAATCATTGTATGATTTAGTCATAACTCATGATTGAATTAATCATGTCTAAATCATATAATGATTAATTTACTCATGACTAATTCAATCATGATTAAACTTCAATCAAAATTCTTAATCATGATTCAATTAGTTAGATTTTGCCCAACCTTGATTAAGTTTGCTCTGGCCATTAAGATGGCTTGTACCAGCTGGGCATTCGGCAGATTTGCCGGTGTTCCATAGTGAAAGTGATCTTATTATATTGTTTTTCGTATCAAAATTTTTCTAATATGTTTGTGGTTGTATTTAAGTAAATATAATTATTTGTTTGTATTAATTACACTTGTTTGTGTTTTTATTTCCTTTATTACGGATATATATAATAAATCCTGTTCAATACGTCTCAATCTTATTTTCACCACGACCCAAATATATCCGGAAAAATTGAATTTAAAGAAATTAATGTCGTGAATGATAATTTCTCATGTTTCAACCGAGCCAATCGTTTTACAACTTGATTGCTATGCAATGCTTGGAGCCCCATAGTGCATGCTTCTAAGTATTAAACTACTTGTATTTTTTTCGTCAAAAAAGTAACATAATTGTGTGACTGAACAATCCCAGTGTTCATTCTACAGAGTCAAAAACGTTTTAATTATGCTAATTTATACAATATTGCTGATATATATTAATCATCGTTTTTGTTACAGCGAAGTTTTGTCGAAAAAGCTAAGCTCCTAGCGGGGTATGCTGCTTGCAAGATTTCATCAAAAAGCAGTCTGACAAATGGTAATTATTTACACAACCGATCTGTTAATCTCCAAGCGTGTCACGGTGTCTGTGCAAAAGCCCGAATATATTGGCAAATTTATAAATATTTACAACCATTATTATTTGATCTCAAGTATTTTTCTTAATGCTTGGAAAGCTGGAGGTTTTTAAAGGTGAAGGTTTACTACCTTCTGACGGTCTCAAGTATACCCTAAAAGGCAAAAAATTCCACCCAATGATTTTTTTTTCATTTTCTCGATAAAATAAAATTCTGCTCTTAATTTGTCTCATTGTGTTTACCAATAAATATTTGTTTATACTGTTTTAAATTGGGAATATCAATTAGAGGTAAACACAATCATTAATTTCACTAATTTCGTGGTCCGCTTGACTGTTGCTAGTCTGACTCCATTATTATTATTACAGTTAATTAAGGTTTTTAGTCGAGATAAAAAAGTCAATGGCACGAGCGGGATTCGAATTTTGAATTTTCCATTCTTTTTGCCATTTTTCAAATCAATTAAAAGGTACGGTTGAGATAGGAAGTTAATGTCCGAGCGGATCGAGGTCACGATAGTTCAAGTGGTAGAGCAGCGGCGTATCTAGCCGAAGATCGTGGGTTCGAATCCCGCTCGTGCCATTGACTTTTTTATCTCGACTAAAAACCTTAATTAATTGTAACAATCATTAATCCAAAAATCCAAAACAAGAATAAAAAAATTTTCAATGTTTATTCAGTCTCATTTGAATTGTAAAGCAATAAACTGTTTAGTTTTTATCTTTTTTTTCTTAATTTCAATTTTTAAACTTAAAAATGTCACTTAGAGCCGAGCAGAAACACTGCGGACGCCGTAAGATGTTTTCGAGAAACTGGGTTCTACCATAGAAGGCCCGGTTCTGGACGCCCTCGGGTAACAAGAACCACAGGATGACCATTTTTTGACTTTCAGAATTTTGCGAAATCGGCACTTTACTTTGTCCAAGCGATTCATTAGCCCCAAGAAGTTCGAGGTGTCCAAATTTCTGAACGCACTGCTCGAAGATTAAATCAGTTTGGACTGATGGCTTTTCACCCCATAAGAGGACCAGAATTGACCAGGACACACAATGTTGTTAGAGAACACAGACATTAGTCTTTGGACGATTGGTCTACTGTACTTGGTACAGATGAGCGCAAATTTGCTCTACGATCTCCAGATGGGCGTGAGACAAGGCGAAATGGAAGGTATGAAATCTGTAATTTTTCCCAGAGCCAACCATTTCAAGTGTTGGTGGGAGCTGGAATTTCAATGGAGGGTGGTACGGAGTTGGTTGTTGTTCGTGGAAGGTCTAACGGCCACTCGCTACGTGGGTGAAATTTTGGAACATCATGCGTTGCCTATCCTTGATGAAATCAGTGGCGGTCCTACTCTAATGCCCACAGTACAAACGTACCTTCAACAGCATAAAATCAGCCTGGCTAGCCCGTTCTCCAGACTTGAACCCCGTAGAACATTTATGGGATAACCTCAAAAGACGAATAATAGCACGTCCATCACTTCCTGATACTCTCCACGATCCTGAAAGGACTCTTCGTGAAGAATGGGCCAACCTCCAGCACAGAGACATTTCCAGACTTGTATGAAGTATGCTCAGGCGTCTTCGAGATGTAATTAAGGCAAGAGGAGAAAATAAGCGATATTGAAATGATAATTAAAACAAATTTTATTATTTTAAAAAAATATGCACTTATTAAACGTTAAAAAACGTGAAACTTTGATTAATATATAAAAATCAAGTTATATTACAAGTGGGTGGAATGTTTTTGCCTGTCAGTGTATGAAATAATCCCCCGAGGATAAATTTGTCATAAACTGCACAAAATTGTCATTAATTTAATAATCAAAATTTCAGATGAAAAGGAAGCATATAAACAGAATAGGACCGTCCCTTCCTCAGCAAAAGGCAAAGTAAGTAGGACACATTGTCACTCAGGTCTCATGTTATTCATGATGTTTTGTGTTTCAGTGCTTTCTTAAATGCCTGTTAGATAATGCACATTTGGTAGGTACTGCTCATTTAATATCGGTGTAAAACAATTGAATACTGTTGGATAATTATTGTCATGTTTAGCTTGAAGACAATGGTACATTCAACAAAGAAAATGGTGATGCGAAAGCAGATTATTATCTTAGCACTAATGCAACGCTATTAAATACCGCAAAACAGATTTCTCAACAATGTCCCAAAAACGGTAAATACGTGACATTTATAATGCATATAAAATTAATACACATTAATTATTGTTCATAGTAAAATACACCCCTACGGGAAAAGATGACTGTGAATATGCGTACAAATTAACTGTCTGCGCTGACGGTGTTGCCAAGACGGTATGATAATATCTCATTAAATTAAAACCCCACAAATAAATAAAAATCTAATCAGTTCCTACTTTGTCAACAGAATTTTGTATCTCTGTCCGATTTCAAAAAACATTTAGAAAAGTGATGGTAATGACCCTGAGAGAAAAAAGTGTAGTCAATTTTGTAGAATAAAATATATCACACCGATTTTGTTGTTTTATGAACAAATCCTGATTTCACTTTTAATGCTGGCATAGTTAAATAATAAGTTTTCTTGTAAAACGTGTCGATGAGAACATGTCCCGCTGTTGTATTAGGATTTCCCTTAACCAAATATTGGGTTGTCCGGAAAATAATGCAGGATTTTAGAAACTAGTTACTTTAAAGCAATGTTCTTTAATCAAAATAATTTCCCATACTCTCAATACATTTCTCCCAACGTGTTGGTAACTTATTAATTCCGTCTGAGTAGAATTCAGAATTTTTAGAATTGATAAAGTCAATAAATGCATTTTCCAGTTCCGTTTGATTTTTGAATATTATGTGTTGTAAGTAGTGGTCCAGGTGTCTAAAAAAATGGTAGTCAGTAGGCGAGAGGTCCGGAGAGTAGGGTGGGTGAGGCAAAGTTTCATAGCCAAGCTCCAATAATTTTTGTGACGTTACACGTGACACATGTGGTCGAGCGTTGTCATGCAACAAAATGGGCCCTTTCCGATTGACCAAAGAGGGCTTCATTACTGCCAATTTCTGATGCATGGTATTAATTTGGTTACAGTATGATTCAGCATTGATGGTTTCGCCAGGATTTAAGAAGCTGTAGTGTATTAAACCAAATGAAGCCCACCATACCGTAACCATTACCTTTTTTTGATGAGTTGGGGGCTTTGGAAAATGTATTGGAGCTTCTCCTTTGTCGAGCCACTGTCCAGAATCCACTTTTCGTCACATGTAACAATTCTGGCCAGAAATGGGTCATTTTTGTTTCGACAAAGAAGTGATGCACAAACATCAAAGCGCTGATTTTTTTGGCGATCGTTTAATGAGTGTGGAACCCAATTTTCGAGTTTTTTCACTTTTCCAATCGCCTTGAGGTGGTCAGCGACGGTCGTTTTACTGACTTTGAGTTGCTCTGCAAGTTCTCGAACAGTTGTTTTGGGGTTTTCTTCCACCACTGATCGCAGAACATCATCATTAAGAGAGGAAGGCCTTCCACGACCTTCTTCATCTTCAAGGCTGAAATCTCCCTCCCGAAATTTTTTAAACCACCTTTGCACAGTGCACTCATTAACACAACCCTCGCCCCAGACTTGGTTAATGTTTCTAGCCGTTTGGGCTCCGCTTCGGCCGAGTTTAAACTCGTAAAAGAAAATCGTACGAAATTCTCGCTTTGACATTATAAGGATGACTGAATTATTTCCAAGTAGCGGAATGCTACAGAGGTAAACAAACAATATCATTTGGAAGAGGATTAATAAGTGTTGACATTCATACAAATGAGTAATCCTGTAAACGTAAACAGAATATTTTATATAGATTTTTTTTAATGAAAACTTAAAATCCTGCATTATTTTCCGGACAACCCAATAATAACAAGAACAGAAAATAAAACTAATATTAACATTACCAAATGTCTAAAAATGAAATTGGTGTAGGGTGTGGGATATTTGCTGATGAGTACAACCTCAGCTGGTCTCTATTGAATGAGGATGAACTTCATGCAATCAGAAGATCATTGAACATTATAAAAGAATCGCAAGGAATCTGTAATGCCATTATTTGCTCTGATTCGAAAAGTGGTCTCGAACAATCAAAAATAATTTCTCCATTGACCTGTATATCTTAGAAATTCACAAATATCACAAAATCAGAACACTTAAGAAGCATGTAGTATTCGTTTGGGTTCCTAGTCATGTCGGCATTTCTGGAAATGAAAAAGCTGATCAACAGGCAAGGAACGCTGCAAACCATCCACAAAGAACAGATCAATTTCCCCTCCGCCCAGATGATATAGTCGTTTATGTTAGAAACATTATCAAACGAACGTGGACAAGATGGAATGTATGTAGAGATAGTTTGAAAGAAATTAAGCCAGTTGTACATAAATGGCCAACTGAGGAACTTGAGAGAAAAGAACTTGTGATTCTCTCTAGATTGCGAATAGGTCATATCAGGCTAATCCATAATAGGCTTTTAATAGGCAACAACCTTCCAACTCGATGTATTCAAAGTGGAGAACGTATCATTCTGACAGTAAAAAATATTTTGGTCGACTGTCCCACTTTGCAACCCTTCAAAGGCTCAACCTTTCGAGTGATTTACAGGAGTTACTGGGTCCCCAGTGTTTCTTTCGAAAAGCAATTTTCAGCTTTCTCAAATTTATTGGAATTTATGAGATTTAGGCCTTTTCCCAAATTGTTACACCATTGAATGTTTGCCTGCTAATGTATGAATGAGAGTTGTGCGTGCAAGATTTCTTTTTTTTTTCAGGAAAACTGAAATGCCCAAAATCGCAATTTGAATAAGAAAGATAGCTGCCTCAAAAAAAACAAAAGTGTTATTGTGTTTTGTTTCTTATTATTGTTATGTAGAATTAGTTTATTTATCACACTTGAATGGAAGAATAAAAGGATAAGGATGAGCCTACACTCATGTTGAGACTGACTCCATTATTATTATTATTATTACAATTAATTAAGGTTTTTAGTCGAGATAAAAAAGTCAATCGCACGAGCGGGATTCGAACCCACGATCTTCGGCTAGATACGCCGCTGCTCTTCGACTTGAGCTATCGTGACTTCGATCCACTCGGACACTAACTTCCTATCTCAACCGCACCTTTTGAATTTTCCATCCTTTTTGCCATTTTTGAAATCAATTAAAAGGTGTGGTTGAGATAGGAAGTTAATGTCCGAGCGGATCGAGGTCACGATAGCTCAAGTGGTAGAGCAGCGGCGTATCAAGCCGAAGATCGTGGGTTCAAATCCCGCTCGTGCATTGACTTTTTATCTCGACTAAAAACCTTAATTAATTGTAATATATTAATTGGTCAAGCGGACCACGAAATTAGTGAATTATTATTATTAGCAATACAAGCCTACGGGAAATGTTTAAATTATGGAACAAAAATTCAGAATTCAACAATTATGGAACAAAAAAAATGTGCTTTTTGCATACATTTGGCCTTCCAAATTAAGAATTTTAAAAGGATAAATTAAAGCTTGGATGGCAATAGGATAAATTAGTTTACGAGTGAATCTTTGGAGTCAGAGCTTTATAGCACAAAGAAGGAATATAGCTAAACTAAGATAGAAGGTTTGGGATGTTAGGGCGTGAAATGACAGCCGTTAAAACGCCCTTAAAAATTAATAATAATAATAATAACATTACCAAAGATGAATCGCCAAAAGGATTACAGTTTAAATGGAAATATAGATGAATAAGTTATTTATAGATCGTGAGATGCGGTCTGTCGATGAGATGCGTTCACCATCTCTAAACAATCATAAATTTACGGAAACTAAATCCTATGCAGGATACATTGATTTAAACAAAACTTCTTCGTAATTTTAAGTACTAAAAAAAGAGTAGGAACAGGGAAAATTCATCTAGGATGGCATGAACAGGAATGTTTGAGGGCCCAAAAAATTAACTTAGAGATATTAGGTATACAATATAAGGTTACAGTCTTCTGGTCTTCAACGAAGAAGCGGATGCCCTCGCAAGGAAAGTTGCTACAATTCCTCTGATAGGTCCTGAGCCCTTTTGGGGCATAGGTATGAACACTATATATATAATTCACTAATTTCGTGGTCCGCTAGACCAATTAATACATTACAATTAATTAAGGTTTTTAGTTGAGATGAAAAAAAGTCAATGGCACTAGCGGGATTCGAACTCACGACCTTCGGCTATATACGCCGCTGCTCTACCACTTGAGCTAACGTGACCTCGATCCACTCGGACATCAACTTCCTATCATCGGACATACCCCCACCTTATGAGTTTTCCCTCCTTTTTGATCGAGGTCACGAGCTCAAGTTGTAGAGCAGCGGCGTATCTAGCCGAAGATCGTGGGTTCGAATCCCGCTCGTGCCATTGTCTTTTTTTCATCTCAACTAAAAACCTTAATTAATTGTAAATTATTATTTATGAGAAAGCGAGAGAACGGAAAACCTGGCTAGGTTAGACCCTCTCCCACCATTTTTCAAAAGACTCATACACGGACTCAGACTCGGGGTTGAACCGCATCTTAATCACGACCTCGTCATAATTTTTATTTTACAATTTATTCACTTTTATGTAAAGTTAATTGTAAACTTTCATAATATATAATAAATAAATCTATTTTAAAAACGAGTGTCGTTGAGTCAAATTTATAACTGGCGCAGTCGAATTGGACTAGATTCACGGGAACAGTGCACATTTTACCGCGATCTACAAGACCTACCAGATCCTTCTTGCTGTGAAGAAACTGTGATGTGCAACTCTGCAATCTACGTTCTGTAAGTTTAATTCACAATTGAGCAATTAATCACACAATTAAACAACTTTCTATAACAGACATTAGTTTACTTAATATGGGGTCGCTAACAGAAATAAAAGTACTCAATTAATTGTACACAATTTTTTTGAGATTTGAAATGAGGAAAATTTTTTCCTTTTTTTTCACAATTTTTTTTCGAAATCGGGAAGTCGAAATGAGAAGTTTGTGGCATGGGCGATCGAAGTCACGATAGAGCAGCGGCGTATTGAGCCAAAAGCCGTGGGTTCGAATCCCGCCTGTGACACGGGTTTTTCATTTCGAAAAAATTTATGTACAATTAATTGAGTATTTGTATATTTAAATAGAAGCTGATAAAATAATTAAAAATTTAGAAATAAAAGTATTCACTGATATTATTCCGAACTATGACGGAAATCCGACAAAAACTAGCACATTTTATCAAAGAAGTCGAAGAAGTAACTTCAATTTTGAATTCGATCGTTCCCACAATCAGCGAGCTTGCAAAAAGAAGTGCTTTCCGCGCGATTAAAGGAAAATTGATCGGAAGAGCGGCAGAAATCCTCCAAGATTCAGATTTTGCAGATTGTAATACATTAAAAAAATTTCTAATAAAAAATTCTCATGGTTCATTGTTCGAAATATTAAACTCTAAATGCACAAAAGATCCATTAGACTATATTAAAGAAATAATAGAAAAGTTCGGAACTTATAAATCCAAACTTTACACGGAAACGCTAAAGCTAATACCATCGGAGATTACAATGAAAAACTAGTAGTTTTACATGTAATATCTGGTCTCAGAGATCCCTGGCGAAATAATTTGGCCACCAGAAACCCACAAACACTGATGGACATTATTATTTCGAAATGACTTTCAATACTTAAAAACTAACCAAACAATAACACTAAACAAATTCAATCACCAAAACCGCCCACATTTCCCTCAAAATCGTCAACCTTTCCCTCAAAACTATCAAAACCGTCAACAATTTTCTCAAAACCGCCACTTTACAATCAAACCAGCACTCACACCAAAACCGACAACCTTTGCAATATAACAAAAAGCCATCACTACCCCCAGTAACACCAATGAGCATATCAACAAGAAACACTTCCCAAAATCCCAATTCAGGGTGAAAACACGGGAAAACAGTCAAACCCCGATCAGAACTCTTTTTTAGAAGTAAGCCAAACTTCACAAGAAGTAAAATTCACTAATTTCGTGGTCCGCTTGACCAATTAATATATTACAATTAATTAAGGTTTTTAGTTGAGATAAAAAAGTCAATGGCACGAGCGGGATTCGAACCCAGGATCTTCGGCTTGATACGCCGCTGCTCTACCACTTGAGACATCAACTTCCTATCTCAACCCCACCTTATGAGTTTTCCCTCCTTTTTGCCATTTTGAGTTCTGTTGAGTTTTACACTGTTTTTTTATCTCCCTAAGTTTGACATTAGAAGTCGTTTCCCACTCTGTTTGCCATAACTGCCAAGACTTTCTTTTATAACCCTAACCAGTAACCATCCCGAGCAATTACTTAACTTCAATGATAGCCAAACATTAATGTTTTTTTGCCATCGATGTTTTACATTCTAATCACTACCGATGTCAAACATCGATCGGTTCGATGCCCACCCTAGCCAAGCAATGCTTGCTAATGTACCTAGCCACATAGCTTCTTTAGTACGTTTATCTGTCACCACATGGGATACCAAAATGAGCACAAATTTATTTAACCTCTAATTTTCTGTATTTTTTTTCTGGCTGGTATCAAATTAAAAGGTATAAAAAAAACATGATATATTGCAAGTGTGCTAAAGAATAAAATATATTGCACATATTTTTTTGTTTTATTTATGACCTTCTAATTTGTGTACATTTATTACAGCCGTATGTTAAAACATTTCTGTAATATTCAATTAGATATAAAAATTTTATTCTTGAGTCTTGGCTACATATAGATTTTACTATAAGACAATATTCCAGAAAAAATTAGATTTTTTATGATAATGTACGTTAACGACCAAATATTAAGAAGAGTACAAGATAAATTAAATAAAAGTAAATATTTTTGCCCTGTTATTAGCCGTTAAACCATAACCTTGACGCATAACTATTTTTAAAAACTTCTATATAAAGAAAACCGCAAATATTTGATAATGTGTATAAACAGTCTTTTGCTTTGTCTTCAGAACGGTAAAAGAGGACAACTGTACACATAAAACCAACTGAACAAGTCATGGTGTCACAAGTAACTGTGTTCTTTCAAAATCTGGAAATATCGAAATATTCAAAAACAAATTTGTTATAAGGCTTATACTTTTCGTCAGAATTATAATTCGACTTCAAGACACAAAAAAAGGAATATGACTTTATTACGCAACGTAAATTTTATGGATGCTCAAAATGCAGTCATAACCGATCCGAGGAAACGTATAATGCAATAGGGTGGAAAGACTTGTATCAAATTATTTATATTCGAGAAGTTTATTGTTTTCAGAATTACAACAAAATAGTTCTTCGAGTCGGATAAGATAATTATCTTTATCTTCTTTATTATATAGTTGTGAACGCCCGAAACGTAGATCAAAATTACGGCCGAACCGTTCCACCTATTTTAGTTCTTAATTGTTTAAACACTTTAAAAAAGCTCTGACTTCAAATTTATTCAGAAAAATTTCAAAAGTATAAATTATTACGAGGATAAATGTTAGGACGCTAAATAAGTATTTAATGTATGAAGGGTTTTACAGATTTTACAGATGGCTCAAAAAATTATATAGGGACAGGTGCTGCTTTTTTCACTTATTTATTTATTTATTTACGGATCGAAATCCACTATAAAAAAAGACATTTTACAATAACAAAATATATAAATAATATATGTAAAAATAATATATATAAAAAGAATAAGGACGTATATACATGGTAATAATATAAATGATAAATATAAAAATACAATTAAAGAGTAAAAACTGAACAACAAAAATGAAAGACATAATAACTAACCAAATAAGACAGAGGAAACAAAATGAAGCTGAAAGACAATTGAAACTACAATAATTAGGTACATATTTAATTAAAATAATGCTCTTTGTAAATATATAATAAGACTAGAGTGCGAGAATTAGTTGAACCAGTAAATGAAATAAATTGTAATAATTTTGTACAGGATGAAATATAAAAGCATTCAACTAAGGTTGTAGGATATGGTTTTTCACAGATTGCACAGAACTATTGAAGAAGTCAATGCTATTGCAGATGTTGTTACTCTTGATCATCATTCTGTGTAGAGGAGAAGAAAGCATGTAGTTAGAGTTTTGGAATTCAATATAAAATAATTTATAGGTTTTAAGAGAGTACAAAGGGACATGTAGCTGTAGTTGAGAGAGGCGAGAAGGACTATCAATGAGATTGTTTAATAATTTAAATACAAAAACAATATCAAAGTAATCCCTTCTTAGTGCCAGTTCGAAAAGTTTAAATTCAGAGCGGATTCCAGGGTAGGCAGAATTCGGAGGAAGATTGAGTTTGTAGGAAAGTTTTTTTAAAAATTTGTTTTGTACAGATTGAAGAATTTTTTGATAATTTAGATAGAATGGGTTCCAAACAGGTGTAGCATATTCTAGTATGGGTTATACAAAAGCTTTATAAAGATGGACAAAACAGGATTTTTGAATTCATAGGTGTTCCGGACGATGAAACCTACCATCTTCATAGATCTATTTTTTATTGAAGAAATATGTTCTTTAAACTTGAGCTTTTGATCAAAAAGTACACCAAGATCCTTTACGACCTCGTGTTAAAAGAGCATCATGGAGAGTATAGAGATAAATAAAAGGTTGTTTCCTATGAGAGAATGTAATTGTGTAGCATTAGGAAACATTAAGAGCAAGTTTGTTATTAGAGCACCAGGTTAGCACATTATTGATAGAATTTTGTAATTGTAAGCAATCGGATGGAGAAGTGATTATGGAATAGATTTTCAGATCATCAGCAAATAATAAAAATTGAGCAGAAGGGAGAGTAAGATGGATATCATTATGGATATAATAATAATGCACAATATATGTTTACCCTACCACCTATATGTAACAACTAACAGCTACACTGCTGAGATTATAGCAATAACAAAGTGCTTAACTACATTAGCCCCATCCAGGGAAAATGATTGTCATCTGTACTGACTCTTTGTCGGCGCTATTGGCTCTTAAAAACAACTTTTCTGTACATGCATTGATACAAGACATCTTATTTACCATTGAATCTCTGCAAAATCAAGGAAATAGAGTAGTATTCATGTGGATTCCTGGACACTGCAGAATATTTGGCAAAGCAGGTCCTTAATGGAGTTAAAATTATAAAAACACCAAAATACGATGTGACAGCTTGGCATAAAAGAAAGTCTTGGCAGTTAAGGCAAACAGAATGGGAAACGACTTCTAATGTCAAACCTAGGGAAATAAAAAACAGTGTAAAACCTTGGGCCTCATCTCATAGAGGTTCAAGGCACGAAGAAGTTGTCCTTGCTTGGCTCAGAATTGGTCATTGTAGGCTTACTCATTTTTATCTCATGGCAAAAAAAGAGACTGCTTTGTGATGTTTGCACAGAAAGAATAACAGTTAAACACATTTTGACAAATTGCAAAAAATATGAAGGAGAAAGACATCGGCTGGAAATTCCAACCAACAGACTCGCTTGGTGATGACTCCGACCAAATAGACAAATTAGTAACTTTCCTTAAAAAACTAAACTAATTTCGGAAATATGAAGATAAATTGATATAATAATTTAATACAAAAGAACATTCATTTTATGCAATAATCTGTATTTCACTCAATGTTGGGAGGTGTCTTAGAGTGCGGTTTGGGTGCCCGTCTGGTGGTGGTTGTGAAAGGGTGTCTGGGGCGTGTTATGCTGCCTGGGCCCTGGTTTCCGCTATTGGGGGGTTCCTGAGCTGTGGCCCACTCACCACCCAGCTTGAAAGTTTTTTAAGGCAGAAAATGACCCAAAGCGGTTGATCGCCTTTTATAATTAAAAAAAAAATGTATGAAGGGTGGTGAAGTGGTCTGGGCCAGCACCGGATTTCAAACTTACAAGGGGATGACCAGGTTGGTGTCAAGGATTTGGATCAAACTTTTTTTGGTAATCCTATACTCCAAAATATCGGACACTTCTTGTATAAAATCCAACTTAAAATTTAAAAAACACAAAAGATCTAGTAAACAAACTAAACAACTTAACAATACCTCCAACTGCCAAACTAGTCTCCTTTGACATAACAAACCTGTATCCATCCATCCGACTTGAAGAGTCTAACGACAAACTTACACACACACTACTCATAAACTATGACAAAGAATATACGACACAACTAACACAACTTACAAAAACAACCATTGAAGAAAACTACTTCAAATTCAACAAAGACATATGCATCCCAAAAGACGGTCTAGGGATGGGGAACCTAAAATCCGCCATTCTTGAAGATGTGTTTCTCCAAAAGAAGAGGACCATTTCCCAAGAATAATAGCTTAGAACAGAATACTCCGTGTATTTAGATACATCGCCATAACAGAAAACTCCTCCCTGAGAACATACTTAGGGACATTAACAGAATACACAAAAACATCACATTCACCATAGAAATTGAAAACAATAACATCGTCAACTTCTTAGACTTAACACTCACCAGGACCAACAATAAAATCGACTTCCAAATCTACACAAAAACCCTATGCAACTGACAATCATAAACGCACAATTCAACCACCCACACCATCACAAACTTTCAGCATTATGACACATGATACACAGAATAAAAACAATCCCACTCAACGCTGAAAAAAAAAAAAAAAAAAAACGGTTACAAAACAAACACCATCGAGAAGCTTCTAAAAAGTGAAAAGCAAATAAATAACAGATGGGCAACATGCACATACATAGGGAAAAAACCTACAAACTGTCCAACTTGTTCAATAAACTCGGACTGAAAACTACATTAAGGAATAATACATTGGACAAACTGGAAGGAATTTAAGAGATCTAATTAGATCCTTCAGAGACAATGAGGGAAAATCAAATTACACCACACACTTAATACATCACAACCTCGAACCAAACAAAATGAAACAAGCATTATATTAATATACAACGCACAAAACAAACGAAAAATCAACATACTGGAAAATCTTGAAATATTAAAACAAATAACACCAGTAATTTTATCCTCACTAATGACCATCTGTTGTAACTTAATATGAAATTGGAATAAAATTTCACCATGGTAATGACATTTTACAATATTTAATAATATTGACCAGATTAAAATGGTTGATAAGTCGTTTTTTCTTAAAGTGGCTGGACTAATTGGGGGCACTGGTCTGCTTGCATATTCAGGCTATAGGTTATATAAATACATTCAGTGGCGTAGAGAACTTGCTGAGTTCCGCTTGAGACAGAAATTAGATGAGGAGCGTGGGATCGATCGTACATGGAGTGAGGAAGTAGAGTTTTTAGTAGCACAAGGTCATGACCGCAAAAACATTCATAGTCATATGGCATAATGTAAGAAAAACAATTATTTAATTTCTATAGTCTATTTATTACATAATATATACAGATGATTGTCTACCTTGCATCTTTTAACATAGGTATTACATGACAACATATATCAAATAATATATTTTCAGGTATTCATTCAATTCTGGGGGGACAACAAAAATGAAGGGCAAAATTGCAGGGTTGTAGCATAGACTAGAAGTGGACGTAGAACATAGAAATTGTAAGTAATGTTATAATTATGCTTTTCATTTAACATGTGAACCGTGCTTCTGTTTATAACATCAATTGTTTTCAGGTAGATATAGTTTGTAGAATCCATAGCCCAACTCGGCACAATCGATTCCACTCGACTCGTCTAAATTCTGCCTTTTTCTTCAATCAGCAAGTTGTCACGTCTCTGAATGTTCGTTTCTGTAATCTATGGCACAGGAGCAATCAGGTTTGGTCCCTCCAGTTAGTCCTAAAAGTGGAAGAGGAGTGAGTAAAGTTTTTTTAATTTGTAACAGTTTTTATCAATCTTAGTTTTGCAAATATAATAATTTTTTTGTTTCAGTTTTAATTCTTTGTCTCAGTGCTATTTCATTTTGCTTGTATATTCATTTGATTTCTAATTATATTACAATTTGTTTGTAGGTTACGTTTTCTGATCCCAATAGGGGGTCAGAAAAAATAAATAAATAAAAAAAATAAGACCTGAAAAGAAATTGAATGGTTTCATTCAGACTGTATGTGAAAACTATGCCCAAAAGTTCAAGAAAGGAAGAAACTAGGAACAAAGGGCTGGTGATGAACTTAGTTTTCTTGTCATCATCATATTAATTTAAAAAGAATTGAAATTGAACAATCATGTAAGTTGAAGAGAAACTGCAAATCACAAAAATTTTATAAGCAATTTTTTAATTAGCCTTTCTTTTTGAAAAATGCTAAGTGATTCTGGTTCTTTTGTATTAAATTGATTGATAGTTCAAACAAAATTACTTTCACTTTTTGATCTGTACAAATCGAATGAGTCATCAAAGAAACTAAATGAATGAAAACAGAAAATCTATAAATTATTAATTAAATAAATTTTGTCATTAGGTAGCTTGTTAAAAAATTTAAATTGTAAGCCAGTTTTTGTAAGTTAGACATTTTGAAAATCTTTAGTTTTTAACTAATCTGACCATTAAGAATTCTACAGCAATGTTCTGAAATTTTGGCATAAGAATGCTTATTTCTATTCAACATTAAGTACAAATATAAAAGGAAAATGTGTGTGATAGCTGGCAATGCTTTGCCAAGAGCTACGGTTTAGGGGAGGCGACGTGGTCATCACTGTAAGTATACAGGTCCCGGTTCAAATCCAGCGGCCCAGCATTCTAACCCAACATACTTTTTTAAAAAAATTTGAAACCTCAAGGGCTCTCTGCTATTGCGACACATCCTAAAAATAATTAAAAAAATAGTTTGTTTTTTAGCATTACAGCATTTTTCGAAATGACTCAATTTTTTTCAGCTTAGTTTTCTCAATAAAATAAACTATTTATTTTATTCCCTATTCTTTGCACATTTTACAGCTCTTTCAAAATTATGTAAATAATTGAAATAATAATTTCAAAATTACACTTTGTTAATCATGTTCATGCTGATAATTGATACTGATCCTAGGGTATGGAGATGGCAAGCGAATTATGACATTATTACATCTACCAGAATTTCTACATCATGAAGATTGTTAATACTTGTGGCCAACTTAATCAATTACACATTTAAATTCATGATATTCTTCATATTTCATTCATGATTTTGATTCTAGGATGGTGATTTGGATGTCATTTTACAAAATTAACAATACCATTTTCTGCCTATTACCAAAAAATAGCAAAAAGTAATTATGTTCAGTTATACATAATGAATAAATACAAATAAATATTAATAATAAATTCATGATTTAATCAGTTTTCAGTATATTTAGAACTGCTGAATTGTAAGTAATCATTTCACAATTACACTCAATAAATCATATCCTTTTGCATGTGTGATAAATGATTTTGCTTCTAGGACATAGAGCTGGCAGATGGCAGACAGAGTATAACAAAATTAAATGTACATTCTGGTATTAACCAATGCAAATAGTATATTTATAAAAATTATAACGTGCAAGTGTAAAAACATTTTAGAACAATTTCATAATTGGATTTATATATAACAATTTTGGTATTATTCTCAATAGTCCTAATTCTTTACCAATTTATTTTCCATATTTGTTCACTTATTCTTTTTCTAGGATATGGACTTGGTCGATAGATCAGCTCACCATTTCCTGCTGTCCCAAAAAAATCACATATTAATGAAAATTTACACTAATACTATGTCCATTATGGAGAAGAAAATTTTAAAAGTCAATATAATTTATTATTTTCAATGTTGTTTTTCATTTATGATGTCTACATTAATACAGAAAACACCAAATTGTCATTTAATCAGTTTGCTCTTTGAATATAATAATTTAATTTTCAATTAATTAAGGTTTTGGCAGAGATAAAAAGGTTAGTGTTGGCGGGATTCGAACCCACGACCTTCGGCTCAGTACACCGCTGCTCTACCACTTGAGAGTTCAAATCGCGCTTGTGACAATGAGTTTTTTATCTCCAACAAAACCTTAATCAATTGAAAAGAATTTAATTGGTCAAGCAGACCATGAAACCTAATAAATGTAATAATTTAAGTTGAAATACACTTTAAATTGTATGTTAAGTTGGTTTGATTGTTCTTGTTCTTTAAACTTTTATTCATTATTAATACAATATCCTTTTTTCCAGAAATAAAGTTTTTCTATTAATTAACTGCCATGAAATAAAACCCCCCATCAAGCCTTTACAGAAATGCCTTCATAATGAAGATTATTGACCTTTTTTCTCAGTTTTTCAATTAACAATTTAAATTATATATTTATTGTTTTAATCGTTGCACTCTTGAGATGTTTAATATTAGCCTCATCTGCACATCGTTCTCTGTTATTAATTTGGCTTGAAATATGGTTGTGGTGGAGCCCAGTGTCATGTGATGCTCAACTTCTCAAAGATACCTATTATGTCTGATCCCATACAGTTTACTACCTTTGAGGCATCATTATACCATGTAAGAGTTCTAGGTTTTTCGGTGGGGTTTAGATGGGGAGTTGATGTCTGAGTGGATCGAGGTCACGATAGCTCAGGTGGTAGAGCAGCGGCGTATCTAGCCAAAGGTCGTGGGTACGAATCCCTCTCGTGCCATTAACTTTTTTTCATTTCAACTAAAAACCTTAATTAATTGTCATGTAATAATTTAAGTTGAAATACAGTTTTAATTGTACTTTAAGTTGATTTGATTGTACATATTCTTTAAAGTTTTATTCATAAACAACAATAAAAAAAATTCTAAAATTAAAAGATTCTGTTAAATAAATTTCAATACACCTTACATTTTAAAAACAAAATTAATATTAATCTCAAGTCTCAAGAAAACTTTGGAAGAAATATTCTTGATTAAAGGTAATCGATAGAGAAGTGAAGAAGAAGGCTCTGTTTATGAATAATCTATTTATAAACAACCAATATTTTGATGCAAGACTCCGTCCCATCATTTTCACTGAAACAGTCTCTAGATGTTAATATAAAACTAAAACATTGCAGCCCAAAGAGAATTTCCTCGAAAACTTTCCAATAAATTCCATATCCAACAAACCAACCCAAAATATGCTAACCTACCATAGCATATGGACACTAATAAATTTCTTAATAGCTTTTGTCTTCTCTCAATAGTGTTAGCTTCTGTTTGTCCCTTTATGATTGAATTGGCTACCGAAAAATCCCAGCACATTTTATTTTAATAATTTGCACTCAAAAGATTATTGGTTGTTTTTGCTTTTCTTATTTGTTTAATGGAATTGTAAAACTTTTCTACCAGTAGATGCTCTCATTGTCAACATCCCTGCATTCCAAAATATCAATCATCCCCTCAACATCCATAGATTCTCCTGTAAAGAACTTAACCTGGTAACCTTCATGTTCATATTCATTTTGAAAGATAACTTGGTCGAGGTTGATCTCTACCACAGTGTTGAACAGTCTGTGTTGGACACTGTCATAAAATAGTCTGTGGTTGAGTACATTGATTTAAGAATCCACTGCCCGTATTCCCTTTCAGGGCAAGGCCGAAGGAAGACATTAAGCACAATAAGATCCCCTAAACTTGCATCCCATTTGAATTAGTTTAGTGATCGTGGTCCGCCGGTATGGGGTCTCCCTTAGGTACGGCAGGGAGGTGGATGGGAAAAAAAAATACTCAACTTACTAATTTCCCATAAATATACACATCATCAATTTTCATTTTGTAGGTGACAGAGAACATTTCATCACTGGTGAAAATATCCTTGTAGATCCTCATGCTGTGTAGTAAAGAAAAACATCCCAGATTTTAAAATAAAAAACACCAAAGAGATGGGGAGAACATCTCTGAGGAGTGAGATCGGAAAAACAATTATGCTGTATTATAAAAAGCAATCATTTATGCTTTATTTTTTATTTGTTAGTCTTTATTTAATTAAACTTTCTACACTTTACGGAATGTCGTAGCCAGACACATTACATGCACAAACCTTTCACTTCAGCCCTTACATTCACATAATATAAAGATACATTTATATAAAAAAAGATGGTATATACTGAGGTACTAAGATTTCATCGAAGAATGAAAAGCATTAATCTAATGCTGGCCATATAAATTTATTGGAAACTTGGACAAATGACAGCGAAAATCAATTCTAAAATTTCAGAAAAAATACTAATGTTTAAAACCCAAAACTCAAAATAAAATTGTAACAGAGCAGAATGTAAAGATAAAATGAAAAGTGAAAAACCTAGAGCTCTTCTATGATACAAAGATGTCTTAAAGATAGTAAACTGTATGAAATCAGGCATAACGGTCTGACTATGAGAAGTTACTGTCTGACTAAGAAGAAGAATCACATGGCACTGGGATCCACCACAATCATATTTCAAGTCGAATTACTAGACATAAAACCATGTGCCATAACATTAAGCAACAAGAGTGCAACGATAAAGGCAATTATTACATGATTTAAATTGTTCAATTTAAAAAATTTAGACAAAGATAAATATGAAGGGATTCTGTAACTTTGAAGGAAATACTGAAACCAATAGGTACATGTTTTGAATAAATTGCAGGGAGAACTTGAAAAACTACAGTCATCAAAATTTAAACAATAGACCAACAACAAAGGTTACTGATTTACTCATCTTCTCAGTGATTGTACATTCGCTTTCTTTATATCTAGGCAAATGAGCATTTAATAGTTCACATTTCAATTCATTTTAATAATTAATAGTCCACATTGTCACAGAGCTTGACAAAATTTATTCCCTATTGATAGGTTGAAAAATTCCAAGATCTCCGTGGTTGAAAACTTTTATTCAATTTAGTTAATTACATGTACGTTTCGGGCTCCTGGCTTATCATCAGAAACTAAACTTAGAGAAATCTCATGGTACAATTCACAATCTGAAGGCACACCCATCAGTAATTTCCAATTATTTAAATTTTAAATTTCTTCAGATTGTGAATTGTACCATATTTCTCTATGTTTAGTTTTGATGATGGGCCAGGAGCCCGTAACATCATGTAATTTACTAAATTGAATAAAAGTTTTCAACCACGGAGATCTTGGAATTTTTCAACCTATCAATAGAGAAGATATGAACTGTGGAGTTGGTAATATATAAAATAAGAAAAATTTATTCCTCCTGCATTACATATTTATCCTTTGAATTATGAAACACAAGGGCCCCAGATCTAGCCTGCAGTGATTTGGAATGACCTAGCCAGACACATTCTATCCACTACCCACTACTTCCGCCCTTATATTTACGTATGGTAAAGACTGAGGTACTATGATTTCATCTGAAAACAGTGAAAAATCAAATGCCGGACATATAAACATTTTGAGAACTTTGATAAATGTCATAGCCAAAACCAATTCAAAAATTCGGAAAAAATACTAATGTTTAAAACCCAAAATTCAAAATAAAATTATAGCAGATTGAAAATTGAAAAACCTAGAACTCTTACATGGTATAATGATGCCTCAAAGGTAGTAAACTGTATGGGATCAGACATAATGGGTATCTTTGAGAAGTTGAGCATCACACGACACTGGGCTCCACCACAACCATATTTCAAGCCAAATTAATAACAGAGAACGATGTGCAGATGAGGCTAATATTAAACATCTCAAGAGTGCAACGATTAAAACAATAAATATATGATTTAAATTGTTAATTGAAAAACTGAGAAAAAAGGTCAATAATCTTCATTATGAAGGCATTTCTGTAAAGGCTTGATGGGGGGTTTTATTTCATGGCAGTTAATTAATAGAAAAACTTTATTTCTGGAAAAAAGGATATTGTATTAATAATGAATAAAAGTTTAAAGGACAAGAAGAATCAAACCAACTTAACATACAATTTAAAGTGTATTTCAACTTAAATTATTACATTTATTAGGTTTCATGGTCTGCTTGACCAATTAAATTCTTTTCAATTGATTAAGGTTTTGTTGGAGATAAAAAACTCATTGTCAGAAGCGGGATTTGAACTCTCAAGTGGTAGAGCAGCGGTGTACTGAGCCGAAGGTCGTGGGTTCGAATCCCGCCAACACTAACCTTTTTATCTCTGCCAAAACCTTAATTAATTGAAAATTAAATTATTATATTCAAAGAGCAAACTGATTAATTGACAATTTGGTGTTTTCTGTATTAATGTAGACATCATAAATGAAAAACAACATTGAAAATAATAAATTATATTGACTTTTAAAATTTTCTTCTCCATAATGACATAGTATTAGTGTAAATTTTCATTAATATGTGATTTTTTTGGGACAGCAGGAAATGGTGAGCTGATCTATCGGCCAAGTCCATATCCTAGAAAAAGAATAAGTGAACAAATATGGAAAATAAATTGATTAAGAATTAGGACTATTGAGAATAATACCAAAATTGTTATATATAAATCCAATTATGAAATTGTTCTAAAATGTTTTTACACTTGCATGTTATAATTTTTATAAATATACTATTTGCATTGGTTAATACCAGAATGTACATTTAATTTTGCTGTAATCTGTCTGCCATCTGCCAGCTCCATGTCCTAGAAGCAAAATCATTTATCACACATGCAAAAGGATATGATTTATTGAGTGTAATTGTGAAATGATTACTTACAATTCAGCAGTTCTAAATATACTGAAAACTGATTAAATCATGAATTTATTATTAATATTTATTTGTATTTATTCATTATGTATAACTGAACATAATTACTTTTTGCTATTTTTTGGTAATAGGCAGAAAATGGTATTGTTAATTTTGTAAAATGACATCCAAATCACCATCCTAGAATCAAAATCATGAATGAAATATGAAGAATATCATGAATTTAAATGTATAATTGATTAAGTTGGCCACAAGTATTAACAAATCTTCATGATGTAGAAATTCTGGTAGATGTAATAATGTCATAATTTGCTTGCCATCTCCATACCCTAGGATCAGTATCAATTATCAGCATGAACATGATTAACAAAGTCTAATTTTGAAATTATTATTTCAATTATTTACATAATTTTGAAAGAGCTGTAAAATGTTCAAAGAATAGGGAATAAAATAAATAGTTTATTTTATTGAGAAAACTAAGCTGAAAAAAATTGAGTCATTTCGAAAAATGCTGTAATGCTAAAAAACAAACTATTTTTTTAATTATTTTTAGGATGTGTCGCAATAGCAGAGAGCCCTTGAGGTTTCAAATTTTTTTAAAAAAGTATGTTGGGTTAGAATGCTGGGCCGCTGGATTTGAACCGGGACCTGTATACTTACAGTGATGACCACGTCGCCTCCCCTAAACCGTAGCTCTTGGCAAAGCATTGCCAGCTATCACACACATTTTCCTTTTATATTTGTACTTAATGTTGAATAGAAATAAGCATTCTTATGCCAAAATTTCAGAACATTGCTGTAGAATTCTTAATGGTCAGATTAGTTAAAAACTAAAGATTTTCAAAATGTCTAACTTACAAAAACTGGCTTACAATTTAAATTTTTTAACTTGCTACCTAATGACAATAATTTATTGATTTTCCATTTTCAATCATTTAGTTTCTTTGATGACTCATTCGATTTGTACAGATCAAAAAGTGAAAGTAATTTTGTTTGAACTATCAATCAATTTAATACAAAAGAACCAGAATCACTTAGCATTTTTCAAAAAGAAAGGCTTATTAAAAAAATGCTTACAACATTTTTGTGATTTGCAGTTTCTCTTCAACTTACATGATTGTTCAATTTCAATTCTTTTTAAATTAATATGATGATGACAAGAAAACTAAGCTCATCACCAGCCCTTTGTTCCTAGTTTCTTCCTTTCTTGAACTTTTGGGCATAGTTTTCACATACAGTGTGAATGAAACCATTCAATTTCTTTTCAGGTCTTATTTTTTTTATTTATTTATTTTTTTCTGACCCCCTATTGGGATCAGAAAACGTAACCTACAAACAAATTGTAATATAATTAGAAATCAAATGAATATACAAGCAAAATGAAATAGCACTGAGACAAAGAATTAAAACTGAAACAAAAACATTATTATATTTGCAAAACTAAGATTGATAAAAACTGTTACAAATTAAAAAAAACCTTACTCACTCCTCTTCTTCTACTTTTAGGACTAACTGGAGGGACCAAACCTGATTGCTCCTGTGCCATAGATTACAGAAAGGAACATTCAGAGACGTGACAACTTGCTGATTGAAGAAAAAGGCAGAATTTAGATGAGTCGAGTGGAATCGATTGTGCCGAGTTGGGCTATGGATTCTACAAACTCTATCTACCTGAAAACAATTGCTGTTATAAACAGAAGCACGGTTCACATGTTAAATGAAAAGCATAATTATAACATTACTTACAATTTCTATGTTCTACTTCCACTTCTAGACTATGCTAAAACCCTGCAATTATGCCCTTCATTTTTATTGTCCCCCCCTGAATTGAATGAATACCTGAAAATATATTATTTGATCTATGTTGTCATGTAATACCTATGTTAAAAGATGCAAGGTAGACAATCATCAGTATATATTATATAATAAATAGGCTATAGAAATTAAATAATTGTAAATGATTGTTTTTCTTACATTATGCCATATGACTATGAATGTTTTTGCGGTCATGACCTTGTGCTACTAAAAACTCTACTTCCTCACTCCATGTACGATCGATCCCACGCTCCTCATCTAATTTCTGTCTCAAGCGGAACTCAGCAAGTTCTCTACGCCACTGAATGTATTTATATAACCTATAGCCTGAATATGCAAGCAGACCAGTGCCCCCAATTAGTCCAGCCACTTTAAGAAAAAACGACTTATCAACCATTTTAATNAACGCAAAAAAAAATCAAAATAAAATTTGTCTTTTTCAATGTAAAAGACTCGTAGGCACATTTTTTACGTATTTTTCAAGAAAAAAGCAAAAAAAAAAATTGTTATTGTCTTTTTCGATGTAAAAGGCTCATAAGCACATTTTATTTACGTATTTTTCATAAAAAACCCAAAAAATCGAAATTAATATATATCAATCAATAATGATGATGGTATTTGAAATCAAGTTCTTTCCAATTTAATATTTTAACTAGTGTCAGCCTAAATATTTTACAGAATTTTGGGATCGTACTATATTACTAAGGAAAATGGGTTTGTGTACTAATTTTCTATTTGTGAAGTTAACATATACCAATTTGTGGTGATTTATTTTGTTCTTCCAAGCCTGTACAGTCATAGATGGTGACTGCCATTTTTCACCTGATTCATGGTTTTGATGGTTATGTTTTCCATATGTGGTATGTCAATTATGTATAGCAAATGCAGTACGGGGCCTATGATATAACCTTGTGGTACACCTGCTTTAATTTAGGGCAAATCTGTAACTTGGATCAATCTTTCCAAAAAGAAACAAAACAACACAATATCCTGGAATTTTTCAACTTCCGTAACTTTAACTTTACATATTTTCAGTACACTGTTTTTTTAATTATATATTTGACAGCCTGCTTGTGAATTTTTTAATTTAACAACTTTTTTTGCATACGACCTAAAAAAAGAAGTTTAACCTATTTAAAACGCAAATTGTCAACTAGTACACTGTTATGAATTAAGTTTATTATAAAAATTTGTTTCTGTTCTGAGTTTGCCACTTGATATTTTACGCCTCTATGCTGAATTGCAGCAGAAGTATCGAAAGAAAAAATTCGCAATAGTTTCCGAATATTTAAAATCCTTTGTACAAATTGTTTTTAATGGACATTTTCGTTTTACTCCTTGCTTCTCTTCCTGTAAACATAAAAATTATTATTAAAGTTAAATAAATTATTACATATTTAAGTTTTATTTGGTTATTTTAATTATTGTCTTTTTTCAATGGAGGCTACTGACAATGGAGTCATATCAGCCTCCAATGCACTGTGAGGGCCAATGAGGTACTCAAACTCCACCCCCCCAAACTCGGCCCTCACACTTACTTCACATACTTATTCATACAAACGCACACCCATATTACAGAATGGGCTACTCCCTTTTCCCTTGAAAATCGGAACGAAGGACCCAACAACCTAATTTCAGGCCCAAAGACTGTTTTTGTATTGTATACAATGTCTACTCGCTCCCTATAAGGGACCAAGGCTTGGCACTGCTCAACCAAGTGACTCACGGAGCCTTTTTTTACAAGGGGGTTTTGCCCCAAAACGGGTAGATGTAGATGTAGAAATAATTTCAGGGTATAGTGTACTGCGCCCTTTAAGAGCTTTTGTATCCCCCGTGCTCTGCCTAAAGCACATCGGTGAGTCCTATTTCACCAAGAAACTTGATTAATAGATTCAGTTTCAATGGTTGAAGCTCTTCTACGGTCACATTATACATTCCAAAACATTTCCTCCTGTGGGCCAGTGTAGCTCCGCAGTTTGTTAGTAGATATGTTTGTGTCTCTTCTGCCTCTTTGCAGAATCTGCATGTGCCATTTTGGATTATTCCAATCTTCTTTAAGTGTCCGTTTAACTTGCAGTGTCCTGGTAGGAATCCTATTAGGATTCGCAGTTTATTCCTGCTTCCCTTGACACATTCTGTAATTTTTTTTCTTCCAAAATTTGTTAGGAGATTCTTGGATTGCCTGCGTCCAATGAGTGAATTCCATTATTCCTTGATTTTCTTTTTGTCCTTCTGTCTAAGATACTCGTTAATAGTGTGGGTTCCTAGGCCACAGAAGGGTTCTGGTACTGTCAGCGGTGTCCGCTTTCTCGTTGCCTTCTACAACTATGTGTCCTGGGACCCAGCAGAGGCTGACAACCTCAAACGGGTAGCACGATCCCTTCTTTTTTTTCAGACTCTCAAGGGGGACACTGTTCGGTCATACTCTTGACACACTATTATATTTTATATATATTATGCATGGTGGGCGACGACGACCCAAGGGGTTAAAAGCCTGGGTAGACTCGTACCCCATCCCTAAAAGGTCCGGGACTTGGTCGGCTCACGTATCCTGCATAAACCTCTTGGACTTGTTCACAAACCCCAAGATTTTGGACCATTTAATCTCGGGGAGTGATCTGGTGATGTCTTCTCCTTCAAAGATTTCAAATCTAGACCTAGCATACCTATCACATTCTGCGAGGTAGTGCTTTGCCGTTTCTTCTTTTATTTCGCAGAAGCGGCAAAAGGGATCTGGTAGGATACCCATTACGAAGAGGTGTCTTCTCAGTGGGCAGTGGCCCGTCAGAATACCTATCAGCCTCCTAATTCCCTTCCTTGAGATAGAGAATAGCCATTTCGATTCAGCTGGTTTGATCGCCTTAACAAACTCTTTCGATTGCCCGTGTTCGGGGGATAAATTCCACTCCCTAAGGAATTGTTTCATGCCCCAGTTATTGATACTCTCTTTCGCTGTGCTCATAGAGTGAGGTAATACCGGTCGTGGCCCGACAAACGCAGTATTAGAACCTTCTTTGGCTAGGCCATCTGCCTTTTCATTGCCATGGTGTCCTTTATGTGCTGGTATCCAAATAAGGGTTTCCTTGCTCTCAAACCTGAAAGAGATCCTATTGATAAGATCTATAGTTTCCTCCACCAGTCGTGAGGTTGACAAATCTTTTTGCAATGCCCTAAGACTAGCCTGACTGTCAGAAAAGATTTTAATATCTTTTCCCATAATTTTATTTTCCATAAGTGTTCTACAACACACATTGATGGCCCAGATTTCCGCCTGAAAAGGAGGTGTTATTGCCAAGAGGGGAGGAGATGCTGATTCCTAATTTTGCAAGATTCCTGCACCACTCCCTCTACCTTTGATAAGTGAACCATCTGTGTAGCAGTCTATGTTACGATGGTCATCATCCAGACTATAATCATAATCACAAGGGGTGACCTGAAAGTGCTTTTTGAAGGGATTTTAATATTTTTATCACTAATGCTTAATAATTGACCGTTAACCTTACTCAATAGTTAAGAGATTTTAGAGTGACCTATGTTATTGCACTTATGATTCCAGCTGCCCTCGCTAATTAATCTGTAGCAGCTGATTAGTGCTCTGACCTTAACCTCAATGTGAAGTGGTGTGATATTGGTTATGATTTCAAATGCTAGGGTGGGTGTAGTTGAAAATGCTCCTGTCATCATCAAACAACCTAGTCTTTGAAATGACCTTAATTTATTATTTATTCCCTTTACATTCTAGACCTTTCCACCACACTAAAGCTGCGAAAAAGAATCTAGGTAGAATAATTGCAGTATATAGCCATTTGGCAACCCATGGTTTGATGCCCCATGTTTTACCGATAATTCTCCTACATTGTACCATTGATATAGTGCCTTTCCTGTATATGTTATTAATATGACCTTTCCAATCAAGTTTCCTGTCATGTGTCAAGGAATTTGATTGAATCCACTAACTTTAATTCTATGCCCTGACATTTACGGTTTTTAAAATTACCTAATGTTCTTCTCCTGCTAAACATTATCAATTCTAGTTTAGCAGGTTTAATTGATAAACCTTTGTCACTACACCACCCATAAAGTAATCCCATGGCGTTTTCCATCAGTAGTGAAAGAGTCTGGGGATCCCTACCTGTGAGCATTGTGGTACCATCATCTGAAAATAATTGACTGTAGAAGCCTGAATTATTCAGAAGTTCTATTAAGCTGTTTACTGTAATTAGTCATAAAAGAGGTGACAAACAGCCTCCTTTATACTATTACATGTTATTATTTCTATATTTGTAACTGACTCATTTTACAATGCTCAGTGAACTTCCTCAAACTGTATGTAATTTTTGCTGAATTGTGTCCAACAGACAAAACCAGAGGGTAAAGATAGGTCAAGATTATCAGGGAAAATCACACATTTTAACATTTAATGAAATGACTTTACATAAGGTGAAATTATTCTATGTATCAAAGCTCACAATGAAATAAGAAGCTCAAGAAATTTTAAAGATCTTTAAAAAACAATTAAAATTAAACGAATTTGGGTATATGGCATCTAATGTCACTCAAGTGCTAAAAATAGTTGTAGATAGTTTATTTGTAATTAAAGAAAACTGTAATTGATTTTTATGAATTTTACCTTAGAACAAAGCACCAATTGTTTTTCATTATCCCGTGTCTGTTTAATTTAGTCTGCTCAGTCATCATTGTATCATTTACGCATAGCAACAGAGTGTAGTAGCTTAGCGAAATAAAGAGCCATAGAAGCTGAGGGCATCCCTGTGAGAAAAAAAAAGTGTGATGAGCTTTAAGTATATAAAAAAGAGTTTTTGATATTTGAACCAGAGGTGATTTTGTCATACGTTATCACGATACAGACCTCCATTCCTGATATTTTTCCTGGACATCGTCCTTTTCCCCTCTTGTTTCCAGTTGAGTAAAGCGCAAAGCGAATGCCATCACACCCGTCACCAGCGATGCAACTAATACGAATAGTGTTTGAGCTGGCGATTTTTCAACCATTATTATTCTAAAGGAGCACAACGGAATGAAAACAGATGCCGAAGTATTTCTCAGTGAAATACCATTTGTTTTAACAAGTGTACATTTTGGGGTTTTTTTAATTTATCCTTGAGACTGGAAAAGTTTCTATGGAAACATTTTTTTTTTTTTCATAAGTACATTCATTGGTTAAATGGGTCAATTTCTTTTCGTACATTCGCTAACATGTAATTTTTACTTTAATTAAAATTTCTATAAAGCTATTAAATATACTACTAACCAATGATTATCAGCTTTTGGTTTTGTCATGCTTTTTGCTTTTTAGTATTTCACCAACCCTTAGCACCATCCAATAAGAGGAAAACGCACAGACCAACCATTGAAAATATAATATAATGTACAATTATATTTGTCTTCACCTATTAATTTTATAGAAAAATTACTTTTAAAAACAAAAAATATATAGTTTGACTTTAATTTTTATTCTTAGCAAGGTTTTTTTTAATACATACATCAAACTTGATACATAAATATTAATTCCGGAGGACAATTTCATACAAATTAAACTGTTACAATAATTTCTATGCATTCATGGATCCAACAAAAATTAAAAACAAAGGTAGAAACAATTGATTCCATAATTTTTTTTTAAGATACATCAAACTTGATACATAAATATTAATTTCATAAGCACAATTTTGTACAAATTAAATTGTTAAAATATTTTTGTGCATTCATGGATCAAACAAAAATTTAAAAAAAAAAGAAAGAAGAGGTAACAGTAAAATTGATCCATTGTGAAACAATTGATTCCCTAAATTATTTAAATTTTACAATACATACATATGTCTTTTAGACAAGTATAATTTACAAAAATATATAAAAATCTAAATGCAGTAATAATAATATATGTATAATCAGATATTAAAAATAAACATTATGGGTGACTAAAAAACCCTTTTTTATTTGTAACAAACAAATAAAAACATTGCTATCAGGAGACATCGCTCGAGTCTGCTGAGATGCTATGAGAATGAGACGTGTCGGAGAGCTGTGTCCAAGAAGAGCCGTGTGTAAGCTTGAAAATCTCGCTGGTACTCGTCATATCCTCTTGGTCGACAGCAAGCTCCGCCTGGTGCTTCATCTCAGCAAAGAGCTCCTTGAGCTCGTTTTTAAGCGAGCTGAGCCTTTCAGGGGATGTCTGGTGGAGTGAGAAGACCTGAGTGACGACGTGAGATAATTCTTCCGGCTTTTTCTCCCTTGTCTTCTTCTTCGTCTTGATCTCTTTTCGAACTGGCATTACCGTCCTGTTGTCCCCTCCTCCACTCGGGGCGATACAACTGAGCTTTTGCCAAGACCTGCCGAACAAATCTTATTAGCTTGGATTAAAAACAATTTAGCTAAAATAATCCATAATGGAGTAAAGAAGGAGAATAAAACAAAAACAAGAACATATTTGTTTTGATCAAATTGTGTTGAAAAAAAAATAAAAAAAATAGTGAAACCCCGTTTAACAGGCACTCATCCCTCTATAGCGACCACCTCTCTTAAAGGACAACTTTTGTTTTCCCCAGCAAAAAAGATAGGATTTCTTTATGTTCTTTATCATTTTAAACCTTTCTACAACAGAACCAGTCGCAGAAACAGTCCTCATCAGAGTGTGATGAGTTTTGTGCTACCCCTCTACAATGTACATAAAAATGTAAAAATATATTAATGGCTTAAATGAAATATACTCGACATAACATTTTAAAATTTTGTAAAAGTCAAAAATATTTAAGGAATATAATCTAGGTATGACACATTGGCACCCTTACTGCAATAATTCTAAACGTTTTTTATACTAGAATCAAATCTGTCTTTCTGCCCTTAGCCTGCCTTGAAGATGTCAATAAATTTGACGAAACATTGGCATACTTAAAAACGAAGTTTTTCTTTTACTTTCCACATCTACCTGACCAAGCATCCCAAACTTCAAAAGAATTTGAATCACAATTGTCATCTAGTCAACAAAAATAAATATACATTGAGCAAACAGCATATGAACTGTCATGGTTTACATTTTGAAGTTTTGTCTGCTACTTGCTTTTCGGTATTTTGCAGTGTTCTTGTGTCCCTAAATTTCTTTAATATTTTAAAAAATATCAAAACAACCAGAAAGCATGCATAGACAAGGATAGAATCATGGTACACCTCTTTAGTATTAAAAATGTTAATACAATATAGATTTACTTAGTAAGTGGGCTATCTTCTGATGATGTTGTGTTCGGTGATGAACAGAAGAATCTTGAAGCTTTGCTTCCCCCGGTTGTGTTCACGTCAGTCAGCTCATTTTGAGGGAAATCGACTTTTGCCTGACCTGTCACATTATCTCCCACCAATCTACAACAGACCAAATAATAAAATATGTTCACACTATAATAACCTCAACATACAGGACATCATTTTTCAACTGGGCTAGCTCTTGGTCCTTAAGGTTGAGAAGGACTTTCATCTTGTCTCTTTCAAGTTTTATCAATTCAAGCTCAGTTCTAAGCGATTCACGTTCTTGCGAAGCTGTCTTTAGCTCTGATGACATCTCAAAGACCTGCCTTTGTAACTTCCCTAATTCCTATTTAACAAAAATATATTAGATTAAAAATAAACCCCAGGTTGTTATCAATTATTAAAATACTTTAGTCTCCTCTTGCAGCTGTGAAAACTTATTTGTCAGCTCCCTCATAGAATCTGAATATCTGAAAAACAGCAATGAGACGCATTCTAACAGAAGTTAATATCAGATCCTCACTTTTCAATTTTCTGCGACATCGCTTCAGCCGAATTGTTGGCCTCATTGAGCTTATTTTTAAACTCAATCTCCCTCAGGAGTGCTTTTTGCAATTCTGTATTCTTCTTGAGAAGTTCTCTGTAAACAAGAGACAAAATAGTAATTCTCTAGCTAACCGGAAGGGTCTGTGAGGAAATTCAAGAAATATTAATAATTACACAAATAAAAATAGAATGAATGAATAAAATTAAAATACTAATAATAATGATTACTGTAAACAAAAATTTTTTTTTTAATTTATTCATTCTAGGTTTATTTTTTGCACAGGGAGATGGGGATTAGACGATAGATTTTTAGGAATTTCATTGCTGATTCTGCAGTCCATTGCTGGTAAATGAAATAAATATAATATAATAAATGAAATAGAAAAAATGAAATAATAATAATAAATGAAATAGAAAAAAAAATGAACTACATTGATCAGCGAGTATGCGCCGTGGAAAGGGAAGTAAAAAAAAACATAATCCTTCTTGGGTTATCGCATACATTTGCAAATTTAAATGAATTAGAATTTTTTGTATGCAACATAATAAATGAAAAAAAAATGGACTTGAATACCACACCAGATGATTTCGATTTTGTGAGGAGACTTGGAAACTCCAAAGAAGACAACAGGCAACCAATCCTAATTGGGCTGGTCAAATACAAAAAAAAAATATTGATCCTAAGGCCATCGGCTAAATTGAAAGGAACTAATATTTTTATTTCCGAAGATTACCCAAAGCTGGTACGGGAAAAAAGAAAAATGCTGCACCCCCAACTTGTAAAAGCACGGGCGGACGGCAAATATGCAGTAATCAGATACGATAAGCTGATAATTAGTGAGCCAATATCAGAAACAACTAAGGAATCATGTAAACAGCAGCTTTCAGGAGGAAATAAACATTAAAAAAAGGTTCGTAGGCAATTTTTTTACATATTTAAAAAAAAATGCAAAAAACACCCCAAAAAATTTATTGTCTTTTTCGATGTAAAAGGCTTGTAGGTCATGTTTTTTTACGTATTTTTCAAGAAAATGGGGGAAAAAAAATTGAAAAAAATTTTATTGTCTTTTTTACTGTAAAAGGCTTGTAGGTCACGTTTCTTTTACGTATTTTTCAAGAAAAAGCCAAAAAAAACCTAAAAAATCAAAAAATTTTTTGTCTTTTTCGATGTAAAAGGCTCATAGGCATGTTTTTTTAGGCATAGGCGCATAAGCAGATTTAAATGAAGTAGAATTTTTTGTATGAAACATAATAAACGAAAAAATGGACTTGAATATCACACCAGACGATTTCGATTTTGTGAGGAGACTGGGAAACTCCAAAGAAGACAACAGGCAACCAATCCTAATTGGGCTGGTCAAATACAAAATAAAAATATTGATCCTAAGGCCATCGGCTAAATTGAAAGGAACTAATATTTTTATTTCCAAAGATTACCCAAAGCTGGTAAGGGAAAAAAGAAAAATGCTGTGCCACCAGCTGATAATTAGAGAGCCAATATCAGAAACAACTAAGGAATCATGCAAACAGCAAAAAATTTATTGTCTATTTATTTATTAATTAAAAAATTTATTGTCTTTTTCGATGTAAAAGGCTTGTATATCACGTTTTTTTAACGTATTTTTCAAGAAAAATGCAAAACACCCCAAAAAAATTGGAAAAAATTGTATTGTTTTTTTTTTTCAATGTAAAAGGCTCGTAGGCACGTTTTTTACGTATTTATCAAGCAAAATGCAAAAAAAAAAAAAAATAGAAAAAAATTTTATTGTCCTTTTCAATGTAAAAGGCTCATAGGCATGTTTTTTTAGGCATAGGTGCATAGGCAGATTTAAATGAAGTAGAATTTTTTGTATGCAACATAATAAATGAAAAAAAAATGAACTTGAATATCACACCAGATGATTTCGATTTTGTGAGGAGACTGGGAAACTCCAAAGAAGACAACTGGCTACCAATCCTAATTGGGCTGGTCAAATACAAAATAAAAATATTAATCCTAAGGCCAATCAAAATAAAATTTGTCTTTTTCAATGTAAAAGGCTCGTAGGCACGTTTTTTTACGTATTTATCAAACAAAATGCAAAAAAAAAAATATAAAATTTTTTTGTTGCCTTTTTCGATGTAAAAGGCTCATAGGCATGTTTTTTTTTAAGCATAGGCGCATAGGCAGATTTAAATGAAGTAGAATTTTTTGTATGAAACATACTAAATGAAAAAATGGACTTGAATATCACACCAGATGATTTCGATTTTGTGAGGAGACTGGGAAACTCCAAAGAAGACAACTGGCAACCAATCCTAATTGGGATGGTCAAATACAAAACAAAAATATCAATCCTAAGGCCATCGGCTAAATTGAAAGGGACTAATATTTTTATTTCCGAAGATTACCCAAAGCTGGTAAGGGAAAAAAGAAAAATGCTGCGCTCCCAACTTTTAAAAGCACTGGCGGATAGCAAATATGTGGTAATCAGATACGATAAGCTGATAATTAGAGAGCCAATATCAGAAACAACTAAGGAATCATGTAAACAGCAGCTTTAAGGAGGAAATAAACATAAAAAAGGCTCGTAGGCACGTTTTTAATGTATTAAAAAAAATGCAAAAAAAAACCCAAAAAATAGAAAAATTTTTTATTGTGTTTTGCAATGTAAAAGGCTCATAGGCACGTTTTTTAGGCATAGGCTCATAGGCAAATTTAAATGAATTAGAATTTTTTGAATTTAAACGCCTATGAACTCTCCACCAGAAAAAAGTTTCCCTATCGAAGGGCACCAGAGACCACACAGGAAAACGAGTTGTCAGTAGATAGTACAAGTATTAAAGAGTCTCTCAAACGATTTGCTTATGAGTCAGGACCACAAGAGAACGAGCAACTCTCACGCAAGGCGAACTCCACAAGCTCGGACCATAGAGGGGCAAGATAGCAGCTAAAACACAGAATGCTGGATATTCTGGCTTATAACATACATGGAATGAAAACGGAATCTGCAAATTCGGATTGGAAAAATTATGTCAAAAATGAATTATGTAAAAAAAAAAGAGATAATTGTTATTAACTTTTGTTTTATTTTGGTTTGATTTACTTTATCTTCACTATATTATTTAAATTATGGTTTTACATTGGTATGAAGTGTAAAAGAATTTAGTAATTGTTTAAAAAGGAATATGATTTATGTACAATTGTAAATTAGCCCTAAAGTCTTTAGTTTGATATTATTATTCTGTCAATGAAACTTTAACTGTAATGTAATGCTATTAGTTTAAAAGAGAATTTTTTAATTATGAAATAAAAGAAATGTAATAGGTCGCAAGGTCAACTCACCCACAACGGTTTGCACAACCAGTGGCACTGAATGTCTACTTTTGTAGAGCATAATAACATTATTTAACAAGATTGTAAATAATAAAGACATTTATCTATCTATCTATTTCTAGCAAATGTGATTCAAGCTCAAACTCTCGTGAGTGAACTATCTATTTGTGTCAGTTTCATTGATCGGTTATTTACTCCAATCATGATCTCTGACGAAGCTCGCCGTGTTTCCATCACGTACACAGTCGTAATGCTCCAAAATTGATGAGGCAGAAGGATAACCTTCCGATGAGGACATTACTGAAGACAAGCCGAATGAAGAACTACCTTCAGATGAAGAAGCACCTAAGCAGGATCCAGCATGCTCGAATTTTATAAATCTCAGAATAGGTGCACGTCAAACAGCCAGTGTAAGTGGAATATCTAAAACGGCTAAGTGTACCACAGATACTTAGATTTGGGATTTGTAGAGGCTGACAGACGCCGGGGGAAACAGACTGATTTTTCATGAGGAAGCGCATTGAACTGGTTGCTTCTCAAACCTTCATTAAAATGCAATTAATGAAAACTCACAGAAAGTGTTTTATTTGATAAGTTATCGAATGGCACAGGCAGCTCATATTACAGCTGTGTTAACGATTTCGTATGTTGCATGTTTCACAAAAAGGAAATAAAATGTTCAGTATTTACTACATACTACCTATCTAATTTTAAATAATTGAATGAGATACGCCACCCTGCTCTATATGAAACTTGCAAATTATAAATACTTACTCTTTGAGAGTGTCTCGCTCTCCTTTCAACCTCATGCAAGATTCTTCCAGCTGCTTGCAAGACGCTTCCAAATTGTGGTAAGACTTCTCAATGTGCTTATTAAAATCCTCTTCTCGCCTCTGATGAGTATCCTTAGATTTAATTAATAAAACATAAAGGTTTAAAACAAAATGTCATACTGTTTAAAATAGTGCAAATAAAAATAATACCACTTTGCTTTTTGTAGGGATTCTCTTCTCCAACTTTTTAACTATTTTTTCTAAGTCGCTCAGAAGAAATTGCAGCTCGTGTTTTTCTGTAATAAGCAACAAACAAATATGTTTCTGTTATCTATCATGTTTGTTATCTTGTATACAAGACAAAATTAAAAATACCATTTATGCTTGACTTCTTTTTTAGCTCATTGAGAATTGAAGTAGCTTCAACGGTAAAAGGACAGTTGTGTTGTTGTATGACGTCCCTGTTTGTGTTTTCATCCGCCTGTGTGCCTTTGTTGGACAGCCGCCGTTTACCAATGGCGTTCTGCTCCTTGAGGATTTCAGCCCAGCGTTTTTTCTTTGATTTATCCCGCCCTTCTGAACAATCATCTCGAACATCGTCCTTTTGTGTATTACGTTTGTCCAAACGGATCGGAGGCGAGTGGGATCTGAAAAAATACCCAAAGCGTTTTTAAAAAATAATATACAATCGAGTTACAGGTTCATAAATTCACCACAATGTTGTATGAAAAAATAAATAAATAAAATAAAATCCATGAATTTTTAAAAGTATGTTATTGGAATTGTTCCATTAGATCACTGTATTTTCCAGATCGAAAGTTTTTCAGCCAGGCCATAATTTTCTTTCTATTGCTAATGGCAAAAATGCAGGGTAAGAAGTACATCTCATCTAAAATCTCACAAAAATTTTAAAAAAATGTGTAAAAGTTTCATTAAAGCTTTTATTTTACACAAGGGCATGGAAAAAATATTATCTAAAGAAAATCTATAGGCCAGATAAGCAGAAAAGCTCTTAAATATCAAGAGCGCTTGATGGGTGGCCTTTCAAAAGATCTGAATCTATTGATAGGTTGAAAAATTCCAAGATCTTCGTGGTTGAAAACCTTTATTCAATTTAGTAAATTACATGGACGTTTCGGGCTCCTGGCCCATCATCAGAAACTAAAAATAGAGAAATTTCATGGTATTATTCCTAATCTGAAGGATTTCTCTATGTTTGGTTTCTGATGATGGACCAGGAGCCCGAAAGGTCAATGTACTTTACTAAATTGAATAAAGGTTTCAACTACGGAGATCTTGAAATTTTTCAACCTATCAATAGAGAAGATATGAACCTGGAGCTGGTAATATATAAAATAAGATCTGAATCATAGAAGAATGATCGTTCTCATCCAGTTAAGGCCAAGTGAGGTTCACAGTGACATTTACTTTTGGGCAAAAGTCCATATTTTTGTTCAATATACAGAAAAAGGCTGCTTAATGCATGACATGTACCGATGGATGTTAGTTCATTGCTCCATCTAGAGCTAATATGAGAATTGTACTTGAGCATGGCAGTGACTCTTTGTGTTCTGTTCCAATTTTTGGAGATTGCTCTATTTGATATAGTTATTGTCAGCAATGTTTTTGTATTACATGAGATTGAGCATATTTATTAAAGTGAATGTAAAGTACGGAAGGGCTGATGGTAAAATATTTAGTTAGTCTAGGCACCATACTCAGGTCATTCCTCCCTGACAGACATTGGGGACAACATAATACTACTGTTTGGGTCCCAGGGCACACAGTTGATGGTGCCCATATCTAGTATACAGATGGATACAAAACCAAGGGGTCAGAAGCTGGCATTTATGGAAATAAACCAAGGACTAAAATTCATATAAGCCTTGGCCAATATGCCACTGTCATTCGAGTGGATACTGTGGCTTTTGAACACTGTGCCAAGGAGATTAAAACCTGAGGACAATTACCGCATCAGCGGTAAAGTCCAGAGTCATTTGGGATTGCGTAGAGCCCTGTCAGATTGGGAAAACAACAAAAATGTCTGATTAGCAGGGCACGCAAGGTAGGGGGACAATGAAGATGATAAATTAGTCAAGGAAAGTTTGTTGAAGACACCTATTGGCCCTGAACCTTTTTGTGGCAAACGTTGATCCATCAAACATGGGCTTTTGGTTTAAAGGGACTGTACACCAGGAGAGAGGAATGCGAAAAGTTTATTAAAGCACCATCACAGGAACTAAGCAGAACTACTAAATCTAGGACATGTCAGGATTAGAATAATAGTTAGACTGCTAACTAGTCACTGCAGACTCCGGAGGCATATTTATCCTCAGAACCAAGCCTGAGCTGGTATCACCAGGTGGATGCTTTGAGTTTGGCTACTTCACAAATATTCGTGCACTTTGACGCAGACAAACCGAAAATAAGCTGAGCGAGGCAAGCACCGAATATTGTTGCTCGGTGAATAACCGGATAAGCCGAACCTTTGCTCAGCATTAAGCGAATTCCACTTGTCCATCTTAAGGATAAGGATAGGAATAGGGAGAAAAGAGGTGGCCACAAGACGTACTGTATCTCAACCTGAATAGATCTATTGTTCTCCCCATTATTTATAACTCACTGACCAGCTTCAGGTTGTTAATCAGCCTCCATAGCTTTGCCAGCGGCTTCTTAGAGTAGGATCTTGCTTGTTGTTTTTCTTTTCCTAGTTGCAAGAACCTGCACTTATTTAGACCTTCACAGAAACATAAAATGTGTTCTGTGGTCTCTTCCTGTTCCTGGCAGTATCTGCACTGTGTTTCTTCTGCCTGTTCTATCTAGTGCATGTGCTTTCTTAAGTGGCAATATCCGTCAGGAAGAATTCTGGTTCGGTTGCGGTTTCCTTCCAGTAATTCTTTTGTAACTTTTGCCGTAGGTTCTTCCATGATTTTCTTTGCATGCCTAATACCTGTGGTGTTGTTCCACCAGGTTTTGTACTCATGAAGGATCCATTTTAAGACGTATCTTCTTTTATGGCAGGATGCTAAGGCACGTTCAGGACCCAGAGAGTCCATGTTGGCCCCCTTTTTGGCCAACATGTCAACTTTTTCCCTTGCCTCTATACCCCCAGTGCCCAGCAGAGTTGGGCAAAATCTAACTAATTCAATCATGATTAAGAATTTTGATTGAAGTTTTATCATGATTGAATTAGTCATGAGTAAATTAATCATTATATGATTTAGCCATGATTAATTCTATCAAGAGGTATGACTAAATCATACAATGATTAATTTACTCATGACTAATTCAATCATGATTAAACTTCAATAAAAATTCTTAATCATGATTCAATTAGTTAGATTTTGCCCCACTCTGTCTACAATGAACAACTTACCACAATCCAACAGACTCCGGATAAAAATTTTGAGATTAGAGTCGTAGAAGGACAACCTTCAAAAAGTGTTATCATAAACGAAAAGTTACATTCTACATATCTATTTTATTACAATCAAGACCCCAGATGGTGTATTTTCCAAATAATGTAGAAATCACTCCTTTCAAGTGGAATAAATTTTAATTAAAAGAAATATTTTTTCCATTGATCGGTTATGTAAACATATTTACTTTTCAAAGCGTAGCTTGTTCTAAAAAATTTTTTTTTTATTTTTTTATTATTATTATTATTATCATTATTTTTTGGCTTTTCATAACGACGTAGTTTTACCTATAATTAGAAGATTGATTTTTGTTAAATAAGGTGTTGAAGATTTTCGTTTTGATAAAATTAATTTCTGTTAGAAATTTTTTTTAAAGTGAAGTTGTGTATTTTTCAATTTTTGAGCACCCATTTAAAGAAGATTTATCGAAATTTAGTCATGACTAACTATATTGTGACTAAATTAGTCATGCCTCGTATTTAATTACTAGTCATGACTAATTTACCCATCAATCACATATGGTGACTAATGACTAAATTAGTCGCTTACTACCAATCATGACTAATGGTCTGAGTGACCAATCATTAATCATTAGACATGACTAATTTTTGCCCAACACTGGTGCCCAGGAACCCATGCCACGGTCAGGTCACTAGCATCACTTCTGTGCAGTTCCAAACCTCTTTGCCTTCACCTCGCATGAGGCTATTGCCTTTAGTGCTGCCTCTGTCAGATAAAATGCCCATCTTCCGGGAATGTATGCCCAGCTTTATTATTTTTCTGGCGCGTTGTAATCAATCACTATGATTTCAGATTGGAGAACTGTAGGATATTTACCAAGGTTTACCGTCAGTTCGGTCTTTGGGTTCACCCCGAAGACTCCTGCTGCCGTGCCCTTAAGGTAAATAAACCAAAGGCTGCAGTACCTGTGGAGCAAAAACCCCACTTCCTAGTCTCCAAACATCACCATCACACTCTGATCTTATTGTTAATAATGTTGTAGACAGATCAATCAGATTGATCATAATTTAAAACTAGGCAGAAAAAAAAGGAAATACTTCTCTCGGTTGACTTCCACGGTGACTCTTGCGTTTTCTACGTCGTAGACCTCCTTGGGCTTCTTCCTGGGCGAGATGTCCGTCTTCAGGACTGACGCAGAGTCCTTCCGGATGGGCCGCTGCGTCCGAGGTCGTTCGGGACTCTTCTGCTTCCTCCTCGGCGTAGGATCTTTGACCGGCTGGGCCCTCCGGACGAGAGTCTTGCAGACCTCTTCGTCTTCCCCGGCGCAGTAGCACCTGTGGACGGGGAACTCGCAGTTGTGCACCTTCTCCTTTCCCATTTTCGCCTCGAAATCGTCCAGCTCCCTGTCCAGACGCGAAATCTCCTCCGGCAGATCCTCGCTCATCGAACGTTTCACGACATTTATACAAACAATCGCTTCAAATCAAAGAGAGAGAGATTTAAAACTATTTCACTTTTTAACCTCCGCGCGGCAAAATCTATGCCTGAAGTCCTAGCTTCTGATCTCAGAGGTCATCACAAACCGCGGTGACATCTGTCCAGACAAGCTGAACTATACAGTAACGGTAGTACGGTACTGGTACCTGCAGTAGGAGGGCCGTTTGCGGCATACCGGGTCAAAAGTCACAACTATTGTTAGCAAACAGCAATATTTAAAAACTTATCGATATATCAAATTAAAAAAACAAAAAACTTGAGCAGATAACAAAGGAACCTGCCTTTCCATATCGATTTATAACAATCGCCCTCCAGAACCGTTATAGACATTATGACCAATGATCAAATAAACTTAAGAATTAACTATTAATATAACAGGCTGCTTTGGGGAACAAAAACCCAAACTTCTACTATCCATATTCATCATTATCACATGAAAAAAAGAACAGAATCTTGGATAACTAAAGAACCATGCAAAACAGGCATGAGGCAAGCACTACTCGAAAAAGAGAGAATTCCCTAACAGAAAGGAATTAAAAACTAACTGGTATATTTACAGGTCATACTAAAGTAACCAACTTCAAAAAACAACAATGTCGATTATGCCTAGAAGAGACAGGAACCACAGAACATATCTATGATTTGGAGTAAAATTGTCAGATATTGTTATGAGGCCTAAAGTGTGATATGACTGAAGAATCATATCTGATCAATGGTCAACCTACATGTATCAGTCAAATGGTATTTTGTCAGTTGTTATACCTCATAAAAAGGATGTACAAGAAAACTAATTATGATCAATGATCAACTAAAATAAAGTAACTATGCAGTACTAGGGGAACAAAAACTGTAACTTCTTGTATCCAAAAAAAATTTGAATCTTGGGTAACTAAAAAACCATGCAAAACAGGCATGAGGCAAGCAGAAAGACTACTCGCATAAACAACCCAGCATGAAAATGAGAGAATTCCCTAGATGTAGATGAAGATATAATTTCAGGGTATAGTATACTGCGCCCTGTAAGAGTTATTGTATCCCCGTGCTCTGCCTAAAGCACATTGGTGAGTCCTATTTCATCAAGAAACTTGATTAGAAGGCCCGGTTTCAATGGTTGAAGCTCTTCTATGGTCACATTATACATTCCAAAACATTTCCTCCTGTGGGCCAGTGTAGCTCCACAGTTTGTTAGTAAATGTGTTTGTGTCTCTTCTGCCTCTTTGCAGAATCTGCATGTGCCATTTTGGATTATTCCAATCTTCTTTAAGTGTCTGTTTAACTTGCAGTGCCCTGTTAGGAATCCTATTAGGATTCGCAGTTTGTTCCTGCTTCCCTTGACACATTCTGTAATTTCTTTCCTTCTGAAATTGGTTAGAAGATTCTTGGATTGCCT
Source organism: Cimex lectularius (assembly GCF_000648675.2). Taxonomy (NCBI): domain Eukaryota; kingdom Metazoa; phylum Arthropoda; class Insecta; order Hemiptera; family Cimicidae; genus Cimex; species Cimex lectularius. The sequence goes on from NW_019392686.1 coordinate 1,735,059, forward strand.
GTGTCCAATGAGTGAATTCCATTGTTCCTTGATTTTCTTTTTGTCCTTCTGTCTGAGATACTTGTTAATAGTGTGGATTCCTATGTCACAGAAGGGTTCAGGTCCTGTCAGCGGTGTAGCCCAGCAAGGATATCTGCTTTCTCGTTGATTTCTACTCCCATGCATCATGGGACCCAGCAGAGCTTGACTTTGTTCTGCATACCTAATATGTTTAGTTTGGTTTTGCAGTTCAGCACCATCCTAGAACTAATGATATTTGAGCTTAGTGCTTTGATGGCCGCTTGGCTATCTGACTGATAGCTATATCCTTGTTTTTGTACCCTTCACTTAGGTTGAGTTGGGTACATCTTTCGATTGCATGAATCTCAGCTTGGAAGATACTGGTGTATTTTTCCATGGGTTCAAGTATTTGGTTCCAGGTCCAAATATTCCTGCCTCTATACCTTCTTGTGTTTTATATTCATCTGTGTACCAAAGGATGGTGCCATTCTTAAAAGAGGTCTTTTCCTCTCATTCCCATTTTCCTGTTCATGTTTTCTTTGGGGCCATGAGTATTGGATGGCATTTCCATAGTTTGTTGCTATCTTTCCATTTTAGTTTTATTCCTGTTGGAGGTTTCTCTTTGGTAAAATTAATGATAGTTTTCTGCGCTGTCCTTACCACGTGGTGTAGGGGGATTAATCCCAGTTCCTTTTTCCATGCTAATTGTAGGACATGTTCTCATTGCTCCCGTTATACAGATGCATGCAAGTCTCTGTAGTTTTGTGAGTTCTTTTCTTTTAGTTACTTGTGCTGCTTTATCAGCACTGGCTATAGCTCTGTATGTGTACATCCATAGCAGGGTTTCTGGTCTGCATCCCCAGTTCCTTCCCGCTATTCTTCTGCACACCATCAAAGCTCGCGTCACCTTCGATTGGTAGAGCTGATGTGTTCCTTAAATGGTAGTGTTTTATCTAATGGGATGCCCAGATTTTGACTTCTTTTTTTATTTCTATCATGGTGTTATTGAGTGTTATTTGCCTCATGTGATCAAGTTTCCTCTTCTGAGTAAAAACAACCCAGTATGAAAAAGAGAAAATTCCCTAACAAAACGGAATTAAAAACTCTAACTGGTATATTTACAGGTCATACATCAGTAACCAACTTAAAAAAATGTAACTATCAACAAATAACCAATGTCGATAATGTCTAGAAGAGACAGGTAGAACAGAACATATTTACCAACTGGTGTGAAATTATTGTCAAATATTGTTGTGAGGCCTAGATGGTGATATGACTGAAGATTCATCATACCTGATCAATGGTCAACCTACACATGCCAGTCAAGTGGTATTTTGTAAGATAATTTTTAAATAAAACACTATTCATTCATTTCTGCCCAGTCTCGTCTTTGTCTAAAAATCTCCCTCTCTCTCACAAATGCTCTCATTTTCACTCTCTCTCTCTCTCTCTCTCTCTCTCTCTCTCTCTCTCTCTCTCTCTCTCTCTCTCTCCATGTGTGTGTGTGTTTTAATGTATATATTTCGACTTCTTTAGCCTATATGTACTTTGTACTTGAATGACCATAAGCAAAACGGACGAATTGAGTTTTAGCACTGCAGAAAATACTGAGACCTAGTGAAACTGTTCCAATAACAAACTTTTAAAAATTCATAGGTTTTTGTATTTTTTTTATGAGGGTATTTCAACTACAAGGTTATATAAACCTTTGGGGCACCAGTGTTTTAAAAAAAAAATGTATGTCTGCCACCATTGTGGCCACCAACGCCCCAAATTAAGTTTTAAAATGACATATATCCAAATTTATGTAACTTATAACTTAATTCTAAAACCAAATTTTTCATAACCTCAAAATAATGATAGTAATGCTTAGATGAGTGAATTTCTATGTTTAATTTTTTTTATAATATATTTTCTTGTTGATTGTATTGTCTGCGTTATATACAATTTCATGTTTTTAAGTTTATGTGGGAGGATTATGGTAATTCATAAAGCAATAAAAAAATAAGGAAAATATTTAACATATCTTTTTAATACATTTCAGAAATAACAATTGTATTAATAACTGGTAGATTATTGAATTCATTTTAATTTTGATAAAGATATTAATTAATATCTTCGTTTAGGACTGAAGGGGCTTTTGTAAATATCTGCTATAGAGTCAGTCAATTCCTGTAAACATAGAATTATGACAAAACTATAAAAACAAACTTTCTATCTTATTGTTACATAGAACATAATACAAGAGAACAACAGTTAAAATTACAAAAATAACAATTATAACGACATATAGATAAATTTTACTGACACTTCCTGGCATTCTATCTCTAACGATTTCTTTGAAATCTGGTTTGTAAGTTTCTATTTCAATTTCTTGTACATTCACGCTAATATTGTCTTCGTATTGAATCATAGATTGGGATCTGAAATTGAAATGAAAATGAAATTTAATAATTAAACAGTTCTAAAATGTAATGTAATATGCATTTACTTTTCTGTTTCAGGCAGTATAGCACTTTCCATAGCTAGGCCGTCAACTTTTGAAGTACAGTCAAAGGCTTCCATTCTCAACTTGAAATCTGTGACTTTGAAGGCAAAATCGGCCAAAGCGTTGGAAACTTCACAGAATTGATTCAAACTAGAATTCCTCGCGGATAATATCGTTTTGTCTATCGACATTTTCAATGTTGACCAAGTTGCCTTTAGACATTTTATTATTTCAATTAATTAAATTATTACAATCTAATAAAAAGTTTATTATTTAGCTTCTAGCTCTTAGGAAACTTTTTACATTAAATTATTCAAAATGTGAACTTGTTACTGATTACCTCTAAATCCTTTCCATATTTCTCAAGCCTGTATACAGTGTCAAGCTGGCTAATTGTAACAGGGCGGAGGGAAAACTGCAGGAAGAAAAGCTCGCCTTCGTATGCTCGGTTGGCAAAGAGTAAAGCGTGTATGTAAGAAGTGTCTAAATAAATCGCCCCATCCCATGATTTCAATCCTCCGATGCAACCTGAAAGTAAATCTTCTCCTGGGGAAAAGATTTAAAATTGTTTAAAAAACAGTCATTCTCAAGGACTTATAATATTTGAAAATACTTTTCTTTATCTCTGTTATATTCACTATCTTTTGGCATCGAGGACTCTCCATTTTAATCCATTTCTGATCCATGGTTTCCCTAAATCCAAAAACTGACACCTCTCCGTCTTTGGATTTTCCCAAAATTAGCACATCGTTCTTTCTGTTGTTTACTCTTATTATCAACAGCTCAAGTCCTCTGCCTGTTTATTGAATATATTATGTAAATAAATAAGAAAAATAAAGAGAGTGTAGTAAATTAATTTGTTTAAAGACAGTTCAACAAATATAGAAATAGTGTAAGATTGAAATTTATTTTTTAATAATAATCTTATGATATAATTGAGATGATCAAATTGCAGAATATATATATATTTTTTTAGTATATACAGTGTTTTTCTTGGACTTTTGTTATAATTAAATATGTATAATTAAAAACATTTTGTTTACCTAAAGTGCTGACTATTTTCACAGTTCCATTCTTGTCAAAGGAATAGATAGTGGCAATTTCTCCACTTGTGGCCAGATAGGTAGTACCCCTCGATGTGAACCATTCGGCCTGTTTCGACAATTGAATGCTCAGGTTAACTGGAACTCTTACAAATTTACCGACCGAGCTAGACGAGCAGGAAAGCTCGTGGGTAAAAATGGCCAGTTTACCGTTCTGTATAGAAAAACGAAGGCGGTTTAGTTTTTCCTTTCTTGAAATTGATTTGAGCATATTACCTCAAAGAGAGAAAGGAAGACATCACTACCTGTACTCATACTCGGCTTTTTCACAGGACCTTGCAACGGCAGGTTTTCAACAAACCTAAAACAGTGTTCATTCACTCATTTGCATAGTGATCATCATAATATTCAAAATACCAGACATGTGGGCTGTCGAAGGTGACTTCAAACTGGTATATATTCACACCATTCCCTCCTTTATCGGCAATCAGTAGTTTATTGTCAACGCCGGTTGTGGAAAAGTACAAAATATCCTCAATTTCTTTCTCCCTTTCCCATTCCCACATTAAAAACTAAAATTACAAACCAACGAGTTGGTTTATAAAAAGCTGACAGGACAAGGAAAAATGAAAATTCTGTAAAGTAACTTGTGGACTTACAAGTTGAAAATTTGTGATTCTGTACCACTGTATCACATGACGAGGGTTGTTGAAGCAAAGCAAGATGTAACCCTCTAAATCAGGAAAGTTGTGATTCTTAATTTTGAACATATCTGCCGCAACAATACTATCCTTAAATTCTGAAATATAATTTTTAACAGTTGGTTAATTTTTTTTTTAAATTTTTATAAGGGTTTGTAACAGTAGAAGTATAAACCCTCAGGGTGTAGGTGTTTTTGGAAAAAAAAAACGTTTGTAAGTATGTCGGGTTCCAGGGCCGCTGGATTTGAACCCGGGACCTTCACCTTACGGTGATGAGCGCCGTGTCAATGCTTAAACCATTGTGGCCACCGATACCCCCCTAATTCGGGTATTAATCTGGGGGTAAAGCCTGTATTTATGTGCAATTGCATATTCTTTTTGCTAACCCTTATGATCATGGATATTTATCAAAATCGTACCTCTGTTCAATATTTATTCTGCATATTTTAAGAATATTATATAAGTGATATTCTATAAGTATATTGCAAATTTGAAACATTTTTGTTTGCTTTAAACAAATAAATTTGGCAACTAAGAACATGAGATGGGGTAAAAAACAAAAACAAAACAAGATCCTAAAATTTGATTCTACTTGATTTTCCAGAAACAAAAATGTAAACAAACTGGCACAATAGAATTCTATTAAAATAATCAGTATTTTCAACTTATATGTGAATTTTTCTGCCTTTCCTGAAAAATAACTTTTATGACTCAAGTTCATCAAATCAATCTCAGTCCTCTATCGTATCTTCATATCATATCTTCATATCAGCCTAGTAAACCTAGTCAAAAAAACAAAAAAAAACAACATGCGGTATGTATGGAATGCCATCTCTTTCTAAAATAGCAGGTTGACTTAAAAAAAAAAAAAAAAAAAAAAAAAATGTGGCATGCTTTAATATTTTTCGTGCAAATTATATGCCATATTTGAGAGTTTATTAAGTGCATATAGTATTGCATGGTTGTGGTTTTAATGGTTTATGTTATATGGCATATTTGAAGATTTTTATTGCATATAAATCCAACTCTAGTTATGAGATATTGTGTCAAGGTCTGTGAGGTGAGGAACGTACGGTATTATCTCTTATTTAATTATCTTTGTCTGTTATACAAATTTTCAAATTTAACATTTTTTCTGTCATTTTATACGTTTCCCAATTGGTACGGCCTTATTACAGGTTCCAAAAGTTTGGTTAAATGCTGAAACACATCAAACAGACAAAAAGGCAGACGAGAATAACTAGAGATGATCAAACAACATTAATTGATGCGTGTTATGATGACTCAGTACATATTTTTAATTAAAAACCCAATTTAATATAGGTAATTATTTTAAAAAATGCTCTACTTTTTATCGATTATCGTGTATTAATTAACAAGCTGTTTTAATAACTAATAAATGTTAAAAATAAATTATTTACTTACTAAGGCTCTTTTGATTGGTATGCACCGTGTTAGACTCGCCCTTATATAGCGTGAACAGATTGATTTCCTTATCCTGGATGCCGAGAATTAAGTTGTGGTGCGCCAAGCCCAACTTGTACCACTTTTTAATGCCGATTGGTGCGATGAAGTTTGCATCCTCTACTACCTCATCTATCACCAATTCTAGACAAAATCAAATCATTTATTGATAATGGTTTAGTTTTTAATTTTTAAATTGATTTTCAATATATGTAAATTATAAAGGCGATCAACTGCTTTGGGAAATTTTCCGCCTTAAAAAGCTGCCTGGCTGGGAAGTGAATAGGCCGCAGCCCAGGAATCCCCTCAGCAGCAGAAATCAGGGTCCTGGCAGTTACACATTTCCCCAGGACGGTTTAGCTTCAATAAATTGTTTATATTGTTATTTACACTATGTTATAAAAGAATAATCAATGAGAAATTTCAGGTTTTTTAAATTAATTAATAAATTATTTTTAAATAGGTGAAAAATGAAAATACTCAGGCACGTGCTTTTGAGCCATGTAGAAAGATGATCAATGTGTCCCACATAATAGAGGTGTGCCGTGCCTTGGCTCCGGATTTAAGAATGGTTCTCACATACGGTAGCGAGATTTAAGCTCCCTAGGGCTTTTTAAGCTTTTTAGGGGAATTGGGAATTTTTTATTGTATATAGCCGTCAATCTAAAATTTGTGTTTCTTTGTTTTGTATGAGTGTATTTATTAGAGTGAATGGGGAGGGGCTGATGGTGAAATAGCATCCCCATCACCTCTTGAGCTGTGTATGTGACTTGGATCGATGGAGGAATATTTATAAAAGTACCCCATTGACCCCAATTAGAGGGTTACTGAACCCACCCCTCAGGCAACGGGTGCATCAGTAGGGGATTCGTATAACCTCCAAGGTGGGCGATCAGTCCGACTTAAAAATAATACTAATCCATGGGAGTGGAGTATCCAAGCGGCTCTACTAATTGAGGTTGGACTCATGGTTTGTAAACAAATTTACCGTAGCTGGAGTGTACCAGCCAACCGGAGCCGGAGATAGAGTGCCTTCTCTATCTCTCCGGGGGTGGTGAAAGGCTGTGCTGGAAACCACAAAACTGCCTTTTTCAAGGAACATGTATGCCCTTTTTAGGGCACTTCTGAACTTGGTTACCACCTTGCTAGCCAAGGGATGTGACAAGTCCATAAAATCTTCCTGGTGTTCTTTCGAGAACACTAGGCATCTGAGAAGTCCCCTTGGGGATAAGTCCAGACGTTAAAGATCCTCATGGGTCTCAACACCCATGAGTAAAGATGGGAACATCTGACCCCAATTAGATTAGTTTGTTATTGTATGCAGATTGATAGAGGAATATCGAGTACTCCATCTACTAAATAGAACGAATGCAATGTATACAGGTGTGAATGTATTTATTTGTGTGAATGCATATTGAATGTGTGTTGTTGTATTTCACATGAGCTCGGGGCTGAAATGACTAAGCTGTCAGATGCCCATAAAAAATAAATAAATAAATAAAAATAAAAACAAAAATAAAATACAATATTAAAAAACAAACAAGATAAGAGTAAACTTTTAATATTAATGTCAATAACAACAATACTAGTTGTTTTAATTTCAATCAATTAATTAATCTATTTATGTAAGTAGGTTGAGATGGGAGTTGGTGTCCGAGTGGATCAAAGTCACGATCGCTCAAGTGGTAGAGCATCGGCATATTGAGCCGAAGATCGTGTGTTCGAATCCCGCTCGTTAGCTACGACTAGCTTTTTCATTTTTTCATTTCAACCAAAACATAAAAAGATTATTCAATTGAAAGAAGTTATTTGGTCAATAGACCACTAAATATAATGGATTTAATAGTTTCAATATTCAAGCTGTTCATCCCTCTCTCTCAAATCAGCTCTGATATAGATATTCCATTGTTTAATATTTTTAATGTATCTTATTTAAATAATAAGGGTATTTTAGTGCAATGTAAATAATTGATTTTACCTTCCATTATTGCAAGTGAGTTCTTATAAAATCGGTTTTGAGAAAGGTCATTCTCTTCCCCCTATAATTATTATATAAAAAATAAATACTTTTTTGTTAATATAAAATAAATAATCGTATACTGACATAACAAATCGGTTGGACGATGCACAATACAATTAATACATTTAAAAATATCATCGCGATTTGAAATATACGAACAGGAACAATTTGGATACAAATCTGACCAGAAGAGCTGCTTATTCTTAAAATATGAAAGATCAAAGGTCAATCTTTAGCATGAACATAGTAAAAACAAACTGTATTTGAATAAATGCAGATTAAAAAGTATGTAAATAATTTAGTTTTTCTCTAACTTTTGGGTGATTTATTTTAGTTTCAACGAACTTTTCTGTCTTACTGTCATAAAGAAAATCAAGCAACTTGGATTTTCCGAAGTTTTTGACTTGTTTTTTCGGAAAATAATGAAAAACGTGTTATTTATTATATTTATTGAAGATAATATCTGTTTATTAATCTATCAAAATTTGTTTACATTGGCATAGAGAAGTATAGTGCAATATTCATAGCGGTGGACAATAAATGAAGATTTCTTTTTAAAATTGTTTATTAATTTGTTCTAGTGATGAATTGCAAGTCGAATTTAAATTTTGGGATTTTTTAAAATAATTAAATTTATTTATTAAAGCTGTTCTTATTAGACCAACCATTAATTTTACAATAATATTATAGAATAAATAAATGTTTACATTCTTATAAACCAATATTGGTACAATAAGATTTACATTTCACTATTCATTTTTAACTACACAAGTTCATATGGCTTTGTTCTTTTTAATCTTCTGACCATGTTTCGGTTATGTAAGAGTTTGGTCGCTTCCACATTCTCGTGCTGGCTGAGGCGAGCCTGGTGTTTGGCGGCAAATCTTTGTATTTCCGCCGTGACTTCAGGCATCTTAAGATCCCTATGTAAGTCCTTATTCCTTATGTACCAAGGTGCATTGACCATGTTACGTAAGATTTTATTTTGGAGTGTATGTATGATTTTGATATTTGGTGTTTGGTACAACCCATAGTTGAATACCATATGTCCATAGGCTTTATGACTTGTTTATATAATATTTTATTTTGTATAGCAAGGTTGGAGCCACATCCTATCAACCATGTATATACTTTAAACCCATTTCTGTCCTTTTTATTCTTCACGTGTTCTTTCCATCTCAGCTGGCATCTAATGTCATTCCCAGATATTATCTAGCTGTATCACTGTATGGTATAGTAGTTCCATCGATTGTGAGCTGATTAGATGAACTGATTTGTGCTGATTTAGTTTGATTTTCAATTTTTTTGGCCATTCATTTATCTTATTACATGCATTTTGGAGGCTTTTGGTTGAATGGATGATAGTCGGTCCTAGTGATATCACTGCTGTCATCTGCAAACGTTGCGATTTTTACTCCATCTATTTTCGGAAAATCACTGGTGTATAACAATTAAAGCAGTGGACCTAATATGCTACCTTGTAGCACTCCTGCATTTATTGTTTTTAATTTTGAATATTGATCTTCTTGTTTGACTCTAGTCTGTCAGTTAGGTAGGAACTGATAATATCGACATACAGCTTTGGTAGCCTTTTAGTTTATAAATTTTGGGGGTTAACGGCTTTTAAAAAAATTGAAAAAACGTGCTTCATCTTCCGGTTTTTTGCTGGCCGTCATATCGAACTTCGTCTTTCCAGTCTCTGCGACTTATGCGCCGACTTGCCCATTGTACTCATCCCCTGTAAGAATCAATTTGACCACCTTATAAAATTATCAATGACGATAAAAGAAGAAGGTGCGAAGAAGAGAAAAACTCCGATGCCGAAGCAACGGGGGTGCCAAAGTACAAGCGCTTGCGCCCCGGTAGCAAATATTGATCAGGATTTGTTAAAATGCTCCTCGTCTCGGTTCCTCAGTTGTGCATGTGACTTAAAGCAAGGCAGGATTGCTGGGTGAGGCCAAAGAGGGATTTGGCATCTTGCTTCAAGCAGGGTAAGCAATATAATGATAAACCGGCGGATGGACAAAAGGATCCGACCGGACAACGTGCAATTACACGGTGCCGTTTAGATTTTGGGTGGTCGGCCAGTTAAGTCACCGGATGGCTTATTTGTTTTTGTTTACACCTAGAAGAAGAGAAAGGTTTTTATTTTTATTTATTTTTTAATAAATATATTTACAATATTAATTTGGAGACCAAATGAATAACTTACAAATATGAATGTGAAGTTGGATAATGTGATATATTTTTAAAGGGCGTGTTCAGAAAGTGACAAGTTTTACACAGTGCCCGTTGTTGCTAAGCTCCCCAAACCTAGTAAGTTTTATATAAAACAAAATATAGGAAAGATCTTTTTTTTTTTAAATTGTACTATAAACCCATCAACCACTTCACTAAGCTTATTTTCGAAAAGTTAAGAGAAGCTTTGTTTGTCTTCGTTGTGTTACAACTATGATTGATTTTTCTGCTGTTAAGATTACATTTAATATTTATTATCCTTGGGATTGACAAAAATCAATTGTTTACAATAAACATGTCGATACTTAGAGATTGAGTGGTATATTTTAGACGTTTTAGAATTGTTCAATTTTCTAGGAGAACTCTTCCTAATTAATTAACTAATAGGATACCGTTTCCAAATTGAACGATAAAAATGAATAAATAACGTTAAAAAAAATTATTTGTATTTTTCTAGTGCACAAATTTTTTCTGTGCCTGTGGCTTTAGTGATATTCCACTCATAAAATAGTGCCACTAAAATAGACCCATAATTAATTAAAACGTAAAAGTTATTTTTAAAAAAATAACTAAAAATTATTAAGTAAAAGTTTTTAATAAAATTGACTATAAATAATTTATACAACATTATTCCTGTCGGTTGACAATTATTTATGTTTTGGGGGAGAACAGTGACATGATTAATTACGTCGGAGAGTACACAAAGGTGAATTAAATGACCTATTAATATAATTGATAGTAAACATAAATTTAATTTATGATTCTACTTAAAGCAGGAAATATCAATTTTTATTATAATAACAGACTTTTACCAAAATAAAAACAAATTTTGTTTACGCTTTAAGCTGTACGATCCAAAATAAGAGTTTAATTGATAAAATTTGATAGAATCAAGAATGTAATATGCCTTCGTGCTCAAGAAAATATGAAATAAGAGAAAAAAAATTGCCTGTCGATTGCGGAATAAATAAATACAGGATTGCTTTTTAAGCGAACATTTTCACACTGTGCGAAAATTCATTTTATCTCGGGGTTTTTTTTATTGGTTTATTGCGCCATTTTGGCCTTTGGTTATCTTATCTGAGTGGCTTTATTGTGTTGTCGTATTTTCAAATCGGTGGTGACGAGTTTATTAATAATTATCGCCAATCTTGTATCCATTGATTGATTTTATCTCTGCTTTAAATTTCAAATTTGTGAAAAATTGATGAACCTGCACCTTGATCCTTTCCCATCGAATATTTATATTAGAAAGGACAGAATTACTGGGAAAAGAACAGACTAACCGATGAAAACGGGAAACGCTCCTCCCAGGCAGAAACGGCAAGAATGGAGCCAGTACGTTCATATTGATCATCATATCGTGATATTACAGACCTATCGTGTCTAGGAAAAAAAGAACGCTCCATTAGCAAAACTGAATTTATAAAATTACCTTTTTAAAATTTTAAATTATCAGAAAGACCAATTATGCTAATAACATAATAAAACTAAAAGTGAAATTATACTTTCATCTACTGTTTACACCTGGCTGAGCAATTTGTATGTCGACTGAATATATCAGAGTTAAGTGGTTTTCAATCTCATGACAGCAGAATGCACTAAAGACAAAAGCGAAGATGGGCGGACCGGGTTCAATTATTTATGATCAAGCTTTGGAAATGTTATATATAAATAATGCTTCGTAATTAATTGTGATTATTTTGTAGTCTTAAGAGGCAAAAAACATGGATCATATTGTTTTTACATGGTTGTTAATGCTTACACCACAAGTGAACGGGAAAAGGCGGAGTCCGAAGGAGCGAGGTCCGGTGGCTGTGGAATGAGCATAAGGGAGAAGTTCGCATTTCCGTTCGTTAAATGATCGTAAGGTTTGGTTTGTGCTGTTTAAAGCTGGTTTTTATCTGCTCAAGTATGGCTTATTTTGTAAAGCTAAGGGATTATCGCCCAAATCAGAAGATAATCATGCGAAATCATGCACGCGAGTCGCGCAAACGCATATTTAAAATGTTAAGAAATATTTCTCCTAGTATACGCACGCGATCCACACCATTATTTTGTTTCTTTTAGTGAATATTACAACTGCCCAAATGCGGGTAACGAGCAGTAGTGTACAGAGATTTAAAAAAAAAGGAACTGGAGGAACAAAGAGTCGATAAGCTACCTACTGGTAGCACTTCATATTTTTTACTTAAATTATGCACATTATGTTGCTGTCTTTGCTCATCAGGTGATCTCTGGGACATTGCCGTTTTTATCTTCTTAGGGGGTTTGGATGAGTGGATTGTGAATGACAGTGAGGGTTTTTATAGAATTTACGGTGTTTGGTCAGGATTATCTCATATACAATTTGTTGTTGGATCATTGTTGACAGGCAGAATAGCGCATTTCTGAGGATTTTGTCTGGGCTGTTTGAATTCGTTAAATGTTGGAACGTTTGGCCAAATCCCAAAGTTCCAGTCCATTAGTCCAAGTAGGTTTTAGTATTGTGTTGTAAATAAATCGTTTGCCGGTCATCTTTGACCTTTTGTCAAGTAACCTTAAAAGGACATTGCATAGTCATATCAGTTCGCACCTGGTTGGAAGGGCCGGTTTTTATTCTAAGGAGGTGAAGGTAATATTAATCAATATATGTTTTATTTTCACCATTGCTCGATTAGGTGCAGGTTACAAGGAGAATTAACAGGATCTGTAAATCGCAGGATCGCTGTGTCATCAACAAAGGTAGAATAGAATCAGGATAGCCGGGATGACAATTCTATATGTAGGAGACTGGTAAATATGGGTATATATGGGGTTCCACCATATAAAGGAAAGCTAGAACCTACCTTGAAGAACTCCAACTGTTATGGGATGGCATCAGGCCTGAATAGTCCCCTCGCTAACACCGAAAGATTGGTAATATGTAAAAGGAATGTTACCAGACATGATCATAGTGAGAAATCCTTTCGTAACCTCATGGTACTGGCTTTAGAGGTAACACTCACAAAAAATCCTCATGAGATCAAACAGCCAAGGAGCCATGAAAGTACGCGCTTCAAAAATAGTCAGTGAATGCATGAAAAACGTTCAAAATCTGAGAAAACACAATAGCTTGACAATTTCTTGTTAGCCAGGACATAAAAACGTTCAGGGTTATAAAAAAGCCGACAGACTGGCCAAAGGAAGATCCATCTCAGAATGTATTCACAAAAACCAAAGAAGTGGACGTACTCCAGAGGTGTCATACATAGTACATTTATAATTAAAGAAACCTTACCAAAACTGATTAAACTTAGGGGAATGATATGACTATCGATCTGACATCTAATAAAAACACGTCCACAACATGTATATTCAATGATTACCCCATTTGTAGGTTATGCAATGAGAGGAATAATCATATCATCTTCAAATGCGAAGCAACCACCCAATGCAGACATAACTTAAGATATCAAGAAGACCCAAGGAAAAAATTCAGAAATGACAGTCAATGACCTCTTAAAGAGCTCTCCTTAAGAGAAGTATGGAATCAATTTAACAGAACTAAGGAACTAGGAAAAGTACAAGCCAGAAGGTTGGCGTGCTTGGGTAATACTAATCCCTGCGTCGTACAATCCATCATCAGCCTCGAGGTTGAGGTCGCTGTACAGTGGTCGATTGCGGACCGAGTCGATCATTCTCAATACATTTTTCTAGAGGGTCTGGACTTTTCACCTTTTTGTTTGACGACCATATTTTGTATAAGGACAAATCTGGTATTAGTGTCAAGGGTGATGGATTGATAGGTGAGTATTGGCTCCAAGCTTTTTATGCTTCGACTACGTTTGACACGTGTTTCCTCAAAGTAAGTCTTTTGTCCAATTTGATCCCCAAGTTTCAGCTGATACTTTTCACATATTTTTAGATCCACAGATTTTTATTTTACCACAAAGGATCTCTAATTGCACAGAGTGACGAAAAAATCCCGAATGGCTTTGTCATATTCTGGATTACGGCAGTTATCCTAATTGCCATAATTTTCTGAAGGAGAGGTTTGGGTGAAAGATTTTCCACCGTTTCCGCGTTCAAATCATAATTGATCAATTATACTTTAATTCTTTAATTAAATGTTTCATGTCCACTTTCCGCATCCCTGGATCCTTGTCCATTCAATGGCACAATCTTGACAAATATCGCGTACTTTCCTCGTTAAGCCAATTGATACAAATTACACAGACCATAATTAAATACGACGGCTGCGGCACGTAATTTTGACCATTGGCGTTAATTTTATCTGTTCACTATTGACCTTTCATAACGGGCCAGAATCTATTAAATCCTTCTCCTAATTGTTAATAGTTCTTCTGAACTGGATGTGACATTGACGGATGTTTTCTCTGATTAGATTATGTCTTTTGAATATTGTCCATTGATTATTTTCATTCTATTTCCAGGCCTAATTGTGTTTATTGTGTGCCTTGCAAACAAAATTTATTCATTTTTAATCTGAACATTTATTTTAGAAAAAAAATATCATCACACTATAACTCAGCCACGGGGATTTTTAGATAAAAGGAAGACGTAGAAACTCAATTGGCCATTTGTCAAGTAAAAGAAAGAAGACGAGGAAATCTCATTTAAGTGAAAGTCGAGCCTCAAATTGGATTTTTAGATTAGCCTATTTGCGTTCATTTTGCCCGATTTTGATTTAATCGAGATAAAAATCAATTTAAGCCATTGGCCTTAAACTGTCCATTGTTAGCTGTCCTTATTCGACCAGGTCGCACTTTATCACAGGTTTTATTTTATACTCCAGAAAGAATTCGTGGACATTTCAACCTGTGACACGTCCACGCCTCGTTGGACCCGATCCGAATCCCATTTTGGTTCAGAACAATTGATTTGCCGTTGAGGTGAAAGCGTACAAAGAACAAAACCACTTTAAAATATTTAATGTCACAAATTGTCCCAACTTCGGAGAATTCCCCTTTAGAATAAATTATATAAGCGTTGAATAAAAAGGAGACGTACTTTTGTGCTTTTAAAATGATTTATCGGGTTGAATTCATCACAGTTGTAATGCTTGGATAATTAAAAATGAGTTATCCAGGCGTTTACAGCCGGACAATAAAGTTAATTTACTTTCACAATATAACAAAAACATAAATAAACATCGGCTTCAATCTAAATATATTATAGTGTATTAATACTACAATATCAAAAATCAAATAGTCACTACCTCATTCAGGATATATAATGAATGAATAAAAAAATACTTTATTAAACAAGCAAATTAAAATAATCTTGCACAACATAGCTAGGTGTTACAAAGCACATTACGGCAAAGGATTACAACCGTGTGCCGGAGGTAGGACTATTTTCAGGATGTACAATCACCGGTTAATTTCATTACGACTGATGTAAAAAAATAAGTTACAATAGAAGTAAAAAGAAAGTAGTAGGAAGTGAAAAAAATGATAATAGTTAATCAACCGTAATATTCGTTTTCAACGAGGATGTATACTACTCACGCGAGCACATACACACACGGGAGAGAGAGAAAGAGAGAGAGAGTGAGAAAGAGAAAGAGAGTGAGAGAGAGAGTGAGAGAGAAAGGGAATGAGAGGGTGAGAGAGAGGGAGAGAGAGAGGGGGAGAAAGAGAGGGAAAGAGAGAAAGAGAGAGAGGGAGAGAGAGAGAAAGAGAGAGGGGGANCAGACAGACAGACAGACAGACAGATAGAGACAGAGACAGAGAGAGCACAGCATACCCTTCTGATGTGAGAAAAAGTTGACTCATCATTCATTTAAGAAACAGTACACCATTGTATTTATTGTTATCAAATAAGCATTGTGTTTAATCTTCTTGTTTATTTAAAATCCTTTTATTTATTGTTATTGATGATATCATGCCATTCCCGAATCTTTTATTCAATTCTTAGACAATAGAGATAAACAGAGACTTAAGATCGTTCAATTTTTCATTAATTTTTCGCACAGTTTAATCTATATTCTGAAAAAGAAAACCCTATAAATTATTCTGTAGATGGCATTTAATTGGTGGGCCTGTACTTTTTGTACGTTTTTACTAGCGTCTACAACGACCTGATACATATAATCCTCACAAGAATATCGCACAGTAAATATTCAATCTAAAAAAATATATTACTGTATTTATATTATATTTTTACTTCTTTCAATTAATTGTCCTTTTTATGTAAGGTTTTGGCCGTGATGAAAAAGTTATTGTCACGAGCGGGATTCGAACCCACCATCTTCAGTTCAATACTTCACGTGAAGTCACGATAGCTCAAGTGGTAGAGCAGCGGCGTATTGAGCCGAAGGTCGTTGCTTCGAATCCCGCTCGTGACACTAACTTTTTCATCTCGACTAAGACCTTAAAAAAGAATAATTAATTGAAATAAGTAATTTGGTCAATCCACTAAACATAAATGGATTAATTTTTATTTTTACCGTATATATATTGAAAAATAATCTGAAATATATTCTTTAATTTGATTAATCATCTGCTATCGTAAATGATCTGGGTTGTTTGTTACGCTTATCTCGTTTTATAAGTCATTTGTTAATTTATTATTTGACCTTCGATCCGAATCATTATAAAAATAATTGAAAATGATTTTACCGTTAATTGCGTTGTTTAGATATTGAATTATCGTATATTTCACTCGGATTTCAGCGGAACTGGGTAAAAGCCTGTCTACTTTTACTTTTTCGCCAGGAACAGGATATTTATTATGTACATAAAGTAGTTTCCTACAGTGTTTCCTTCTTCCCCTTTAGCTCATCCGAGACGGATCTTTCGTTTCCTTGCGTTTTTAAACAAAAAAGTAGAAGAACGCTTTTGAATATAGCTTTCATATAATTAAGGCCTGTTTTTAATAATTTATCGATGTTCGACGAACGTGGATCGAAAACTATAAAATTTATTCACTAATTTCGTGGTCCGCTTGACCAATTTATACATGACAATTAATTAAGGATTTTAGTTGAGATGAAAAAAAGTTAATGGCACGAGAGGGATTCGAAGGAGGGAAACCCATAAGGTGGGGTTGAGATGGAGAGTTGATGTCCGAGTGGATCGAGGTCACTATAGCTCAGGTGGTAGAGCAGCGGCGTATCTAGCCGAAGGTCGTGGGTTCGAATCCCTCTCGTGCCATTAACTTTTTTTCATCTCAACTAAAATCCTTAATTAATTGTCATATAAAATTTATGTTCATACTTTTTCACGTTTTTTCCCGAGATTATCAACAGATAGGTCATTTTAGTCTCAACAGAATCAGTTGCTAGATTTTAAACTTGATATTCCTCCATCACCCTCACACATATATTAATCTACTTGTGAGTAGATGAGGTACTCAATATTACACCATTCACGCTAATAAATACACAAAGAAATCCAAGAAGTTATTTAGACTATTACTAGTACTATAGTAAGCAGCCTTGTTTTGTCCAAGAATTGGAACAGTGGAACAAACAGTCGCTGCCTTGCCCATGCACAATTCTCATACTGGGTGGCATACCTATACGCTCTCTATATGGAACCAAGTAACTTCTGCACTTTTAAAATTATATTTCTTTGATCTATTGTACAGTAGTGTTTTGGTATATGGTCCACTGCCAGATTATTTATATTTAGTCGGAATGGTAGGGCTAATCAGTCAAAACACCTTTGAAGACTTATGAGTTAGACACTTGAAGTTTTCTATTGTTAGTTTTGCTTATAAGGAATCTAGGTGTCTGATTTTATTTATTGAGCGCAAGCTCTTTTTTTTTCTTTTGTCAGATTTTGTCTGGAGTTTGCACAAATCGTTGATATAAATATTAAACAAGGTCAGCCTCAATACCGACCCTTGGGGGACCTCCAGTTCTTATGATTCTTAGTGATGGTTTGTTTTCGTATATTTGAACAGAAACTTTCTATACTGACAGGCAAAGATTCCACTTGTAATATAACTTGATTTGTATATATTTTTATTTGTTAATTAAAGTTTCATGTTTTTTAACGTTTAATAATTGAGTATTTGTATAAAAGAGAAAAAAAATGTAAATTGCAAAGAAAAATTAAAAAAAGACGGCCAGATAAAATTTGTTTTAATTAGCTTTTTAATTAACTTTTCAATATCGCGTTAATTACAACTCGAAGACGCCTCGGCATATTTTCTGCCAGTCTGGAAATGCCTCTTTGCTGGAGGTTAGCCCATTCTTCACGAAGAGTCCTTTCAAGATCGTGGAGGGTATCAGGAAGTGATGGACGTGCTCTTATTCGTCTTTTGAGGTTATCCCATAAATATTCGATGGGGGTTCATGTCTGGCTAGGCTAAGACCCTGATTTTATGCTGTTGAAGGTACGTTTGTACTATACGAGCGACATAGGATTCTCGCTGATTTCATCGAGGATATTCAACGCATGATGTTCCAAAATTTCATCCGCATAGCAAGTGGTCATCAAAGACCCTCCGTGAACAACAGCCAACTCTGTGCGACTCTCCATTGAAATTCCCGCCCACACTACCACTGAGCTACGTTGAAAAGGCTCTGGGAAAATTACAGTCTTCGTATCATTCATTTCGCCTTCTCCACCCTCTTCCATATGGAGATCGTAGACCAAATCTACACTCACCTGCAAAAAGTACAGCAGTCCAATCGGCCAAATACCAATGGCTGTCTCGAACAAATGCGAGCCGCGCAACTATGTGTGTACTGGTCCTCCTAAAAGCCATCATACATACTGATTCAATCTTCTTCGAGCAGTGCGTCCGGAAATTTGGACACCTCGAACTTCCTGGAGCTGATGAATCGCTTGAACAACATGCCGGTTTCGCATTTGCGTCATTCTCAAAGTCAAAAAACGATCATCATATGTTTCTGTTACCCTAGATCGTCCTGAACCGGGCCTTCTATGGTAGGACCCAGTTTCTCGAAAACGTCTAACGGCGTCTCGCAGTGTTTCGTAGGTAACTCTGACGGCAATAGCCGCACCCCTGATGGTACGTCCATCATCAATAAGTGCCACACCGCGCACCCCATCTTCAGCACAAAGTGGCATTTTTAAGTTTAAAAATTGAAATTAAGAAAACAAAGATGAAAACTAAACAGTTTATTGCTTCAGAATTCAGGTGAGACTGAATAAACATTTTAAATTCCGTAAAAAGTAAAATCGAAAAATCCTTTATCCTTATTCTGGATTAAGGATTAAGTGTGTTTACCTCTAATTGATATTCACAATTTAAAACAGCATAAACAAATATTTATTTGTAAAAAAAATGAGACAAATTAAGAATAGGTTTCGTGTACAGAGAAAAAAAATAAATTGGGTGGAATATTTTCGTTGTAAGTTTATTCGATAAATAATATAAATAATTGCTTATTAAATTAATTAAATATTTAAGTAATTTGTAATATGTTAATTTAAAAATTAGCCCTTGGTGCCTATAAGCACTCTGGGCAACTGGTAGATTATTACAATTAAAACGTTCATTACAGAAAGGAAAATTACAACATTGTACTGTGAAAAGGGATATGGTATTTTTTATAAATTATGTTATGATTGGTGTAATTTTTTTTTAAAGATCGGGATTATCTCTAGATTGCATTATTAATGGTAGAAATTAATTTAAGGTAGAGACAGAAAATTGAGGCTCCAGTTGCAGTAATGGTAGATTCTATATGAGATTAAAACTTGGTTTTGCGAATTTGGTCCGTTTGTTTGATGTTGGAAACGTCCAAGCTGCAGGTACATCCTCCCAGGTATGGGGAACGAACAAGGTCGAGAAATTTTTACCCATGTGTATAAAAATCAAGCACCTAAGCACGGCGCAACCCCGAAACGGAATCAAAGGGTCAGGGTCAACGGCCGGCCCATTCATTAAAGCAGTTTCACCCGGTGGTCATCAGTCGCGGCAGTTCAGCACTTAAACAGTCGACCTTGTGACCACACACAACACACACACACACACACACAACAGAGTGCGATAACCCCCTCTCCGGCCGACGGATCGCACACAGCAACCCCAAATGGCCAAACTGGCTCACGCTCAACGGAAAGGGAAACTCCACCCGGCCCCCCACTCTCACTTTCTTCCAGAGTTCCAGCCACAACCCTAAACCCTGTTCGCGTACCGTACCGTAGGCCGTATCGTGAAATACCAGTTTCAAATCCTCTCTAGGACGGCGCTATAGTTAAGTCAAACCCCGGCCATCCCGCGTCCCGTCTACGAGTGGTGAAAGTGTTATTAGAAAAAAATGATAAACGGAACGTTTCGTACGGAGGTATAAGGTAAATCCTAAAATGTCAACTTAATCCTTGACCTTCTTAACCTACTCTCAAAGGTTAATTATCTTGGCTACACAATATCCACAAATTCTTGTTTACATTTCGCCTCCCCCTAAGTAAAGTTTACCCTGTTTCATAATAAAAAATAAAGGATTTTTGTAATTCTAAATAAGATTGGTGAAACGGAAAAAACAATTTATGCTTCATTTACCTAATAAATAACTATCTAAGAGACTGATCTGCATACTATTAAAAAAAACCGTACTAAACTAACAATTATAAATAAATGAGTGAACAAATACGGTTAGGCCGAACCGAAAGGTTAGGCAAAAAAAAAAAATTCTGCTTCTATCATACACATAAACAATACAACCACACGCAACACATCAAACACATAGACAACACATCAAATCTCTGTCTCCTCTCTTTCTCTCTTTCTTTTTTCTTTCTTTCTCTCACTCTCTCTATCTCATCCTTTCTCCTTCTCTCTTTCTTTCCCTTTCTCAATCTCTCTTTACCTTTTTTATCTTACGAAAGTAATGGCTAAGAGTTAAAAATATATACAAGCAACAGAACGTACAAAAATAGCGTCCAAAAATTTGGGTAGTAGACTGAAAAACAAGGGTTAATAAATCATTTAATATACTTTTTTAGGACACAAATTGAAAATATTGAAAATCTTTGATATCTATGCACCCCATCTCTCACCCTTTCACACACACTCTCTCTCTCTCTCTTCCCTTCTCCTTCTCTCACTCTCTTTCTCCTTCTCTTTTTCTTTCCCTTTCTCTATCTCTTTGTACCTTTTTTATCTTACTAAAGTAATGGTAAGAGTTAAAAATATATACAAGCAACAGAACGCACAACAATAGTGTACAAAAATTTGGGTAGTAGACTGAAAAACAAGAGTTAATAAATCATTTAATATACTTTTTTAGGACAAAAATTGAAAATATTGAAAATCTTTGATATCTATGCATCCCATCTCTCACCCTTTCACACACACACTCTCTCTTCCCTTCTCCTTCTCTCACTCTCTTTCTCCTTCTCTCTTTCTTTCCCTTTCTCTATCTCTATGTACCTTTTTTTTACCAATACTTTAAAATATTGAAAATGTTTGTTGTCTACTGCTTTCCCATATCTCACCCTTTCTCAGTCACTCATTCACTCACTCTCTCTCTCTCTCTCTCTCTCTCTCTCTCTCTCTCTCTCTCTCTCTCTCTCTCTCTTTCCGTTTTTTTATCTCTGTGTATCTTTTTTATCTTACGAAAGTAATGGTTATAAAGTGTTAAAAATATATACAATCAACACACCGTACAAAAACAGTATCCACAAATTTTGGTAATAGGCTAAAAAACAAGATTTAATCAATTATTTTTTACGACACAAATTGAAAATATTGAAAATCTTTGGTTTCTATGGCTCTCTCCCCCCTCTCTCTCGGTCTCTTTGTCACTGCACTTTTTTTACGACACAAATTAAAAATATTGAAAGAGTTTTTTGTCTACTGCTTCCCATCTCACAATTTCTCACTCTCTGACTCACTCACTCTCGATCTCTCTCTTTCTTCGCCCTCTATGTCTCTCTCACACTTTCTCTTTCTTCTCTCTCCCTCTCTCCCTCTCTCTATGACTCTCCCTCTCTTTCTCTCTTTCTTTTCTCTCTATGTCTCTCTTTCTCTCTCTCACTCACACACTCACTCACTGTCTCTTTGTCACTACACTTTTTTACGAAACAAATTAAAAATATTGAAAATGTTTGTTGTCTACTGCTTTCCCATATCTCACCCTTTCTCAGTCACTCATTCACTCTTTCTGTCTTTCTTTCCCTTTTTTTAAAATCTCTGTATACCTTTTTTGTCTTATGAAAGTAATGGTTAAAAAATTATAAAAAGTGTTAAAAATATATACAACTACACAACGTACAAAAACAGTATCCACAAATTTTGGTGATGGCTGAAAAACAATAAATTATTTTATACGCTTTTTTAAGACAAAAATTGAAAATATTGAAAATCTTTCGTTTCTACTGCTTCCCCATCTTTCATCCTTTTGCTCCCTATCACACTCTCTCTCTTTCTCTTTCTCTCTCTCTCTCCCTCCCTCTCCCTCTCCCTCTCCCTCTCCATCTCCATCTCCATCTCCCTCTCACTCTTTCTCCCCCTCACTTTCTGTCTCTTTGTCACTACGCTTTTTTACGACACAAATTAAAAATATTGATTGAACGTGTTTGTTGTCTACTGCTTCCCATCTCACAATTTCTCACTCTCTCACTCACTCACTCTCGATCTCTCTCTTTCTTCGCTCTCTATGTCTCTCTCTCTCTCTCTCTCTCTCTCTCTCTATTTCTTTTCTCTCTATGTCTCTCTTTCTCTCTCTCACTCACACACTCACTGTCTCTTTGTCACTACACTTTTTTACGAGACAAATTAAAAATATTGAAAATGTGTGTTGTCTACTGCTTCCCATCTCACAATTTCTCACTCTCTCACTCAATCTTTCTCTTTTTCTTCTCTCTCCGTCCTGTATCTCTCAGTCTCTCTGTATGTTTCTGCCTTTTTGACTGTCTGTCTGTTTCTGCCTTTTTGAAAGGCCTCATTCTACGGCTGTGTTCGTCTTAATTTCTAACAATCTCTAATATTTTTTGTCTCTCTCTATTTATCTATAACCATCATTCTTTCTCTTAAGGAAGTATTGGTGTATTGTGTTAAATATCCACAAACAAGAGAACATAGACAAGCAGTATGTACAACTATCGATATTTAATTTAAAAAAAAGTCGTGTCAACAAATTATTCAATCCAACTGTTTACAACGCGATCCGTTTTCATTCCTAGCAGTATGGAAAATATTGAAAATATTTGATTTATGCTGTTTTCCTACACTATTCCTCTCTCTACATCTCCATCCATCTCCCTGTCTTCCTTTTTCTTTCTCATTTACTCCCACATTCTCACTTTCACTTTTTCTCTATTTGTTTAATCAATCAATCGTCTCTCTATTCTTTACTTGCATTCTGAGAATTTCATATTTAATAATTTTGAATTTTTATCCAGGCAACAATCAAAGGCCTATTATCCTATTTAAAAAGGGTAGAATTTCGCTAACGGTCCTTTTGTACCGATTTTGCACAAGGATCCCACAAAATCGGGAGGCCGATCCGCTGAATTCTGCCGAAGGCACGAAAGACGTATTATCCTTAGAAAAGAGCCGAGTTTAAAAATCCGTGACGAAATCTTTGCCCCATTGTAAACAGGCTCGTCAAAAACGACGGAAATTAACAGGCGTTGACCGGAGGGCTTAACGAAGTTCTCGTGCCGTCGTTCGTGGTAGTTAAACGCACCGTGATCTATAAATAAATTGATTGAAGTGGCAGTCGATTTATAGCTTTTCTGGTTCAAAAATCCGTATAACGCTCCTACAGACAAAAATCACTAAAATGCCTGTGCTTGAGCAATAGCATGTCGAAAAACTCGATGAAGGGGCAATCTCGGTCGACCCACTATACAGAAGGATCTTGATTGATAATAGCACCACGAAACATCATTAACATCATTTAAATAAAAATAAAAATATAAAAATCTACAAACAACAGGTTCAAAACCCACCATATCATTAAAATTATTATCAATACAAATTTGTACATAAATCCGAGAATTTCAAGTCGAACTTCAAATGGTAAATCATGCTAAAAATTGGTTTAAAAATTTATCACTTCCCTTAATAAATGACCTAAGTCAATAATATCGATTGTGACCGGAACATTGGAAAACATTACGTCACTCTAGTGTAAATTTATCGACACGATTTCTTTATCTTTCTTTGTGTTCGAGCCGAATAGACTTTTAAAAAATTCCGACAATCCAGTTAAATGACTGTTAAACCGAATGGTTAATTTACATAGAAGGCATTTTCTTGGATTTCTGGTTCACAATAACAATTCCAAAACGGTCTCCTTTGTTCGACGATCTTCATTGTTTAAATAAAGATCGTTTGCGTCTTTCATCTTCGAGATAATTGTTTTTTATTGCAACAGAATTATTTGTTAAATTATCTAACCATGCGACGGCCTAAATTAATATGAATAGTAAACAAACAAACGTATATTTCTGTTCTCTATATGTCAATAAAGCCTTTTATTAATAATAATAATATGAAAATATAATTTTTATTGTATTTAATGATTAAAACAATTCGAAATAGCAAAATGGTACTATTGTACCGGAGATTTCATATCCTGTATGTCTACATAGATAGATATCCAGCTATCTTCATTTTTATCTAACCTGTTTCTATATGCCTCTATCTTTCTTTCTATCCGTATAACGCTCCTACAGACAAAAATCACTAAAATGCCTGTGCTTGAGCAATAGCATGTCGAATAACACGAAAAACTCGATGAAGGGGCAATCTCGGTCGACCCACTATACAGAAGGATCTTGATTGATAATAGCACCACGAAACATCATTAACATCATTTAAATTTAAAAAAAAATCTATTTTTTCACTTTATTTTCTCTCTCTCCCTCTCTCTCTCTCTTTCTCTATCTCACTTTTTCTCTTTCTCTCTTTATTTTCTGTGTCTTTTTATCTTATCTACCTATCTCTCTGTCTGTCTGTCGGTTATTCTGTTTCTTATACTCTGTCTGGCCTCTCTTTCTTTCGTTCTCTTCCTATACCTGTTTGTCCCTGTAAAGAGAGAGACTCTTTCTGCCTGTCTGTCGGTTGTTCTGTTTCTTATTCTCGCTCCCTCAAACTATCTTTCTATTAGTAATGTATGTCTGTATCTCACTCATTCTCTCTTTATTTTCTGTGGCTCTCTATCTTATTTGCCTGTTTGTCCCTGTAACTCTCTCTTTCTGCCTGTCTGTCGGTTGTTCTGTTTCTTATTCTCCCTCCCTCTCACTCTCTCACTCTCTCTCTCTCTCTCTCTCTCTCTCCCTCTCCCTCCCTCTCTCTCTCTCTGACTATATTTTTCAATCTATTAGTAATGTCTGTCTGTCTGTATCTCACTCATTCTCTCTTTATTTTCTGTGGCTCTCTATCTTATTTGCCTGTTTGTCCCTGAAACTCTCTCTTTCTGCCGGTTGTTCTGTTTCTTATTCTCCCTCCCTCTCACTCTCTCTCTCTCTCTCTCTCTCTCTCTCTCTTTCTTTCTCTCTCTCTCTCTCTGACTATATTTTTCAATCTATTAGTAATGTATGTCTGTATCTCACTCATTCTCTCTTTATTTTCTGTGGCTCTCTATCTTATTTGCCTGTTTGTCCCTGTAACTCTCTCTCTTTCTGCCTGTCTGTCGGTTGTTTGTTTCTTATTCTGTGTGTTTGTGTGTGTCTCTCTCTCTCTATCTCTCCCACTCTATCTCTCTTTCTTTCTCTTCCTATATTTTTCAAGCTACCAATAATATCTATCTGTCTCTGTCTCTCTCTCTCTCTCTCTCTCTCTCTCTCTCTCTCTCTCTCTCTCTTTCTCACTCTCTTTCTGTTTTTCTTGACAGGATTATCTTCATAAACACTCGATCTCTTACTTCTTGTTTTCAATCGCATCGCGTTTAG
Organism: Cimex lectularius; assembly: GCF_000648675.2. Classification (NCBI taxonomy): domain Eukaryota; kingdom Metazoa; phylum Arthropoda; class Insecta; order Hemiptera; family Cimicidae; genus Cimex; species Cimex lectularius. Next base: position 1,760,822 of record NW_019392686.1, read on the forward strand.
CCCTTTCATACGCGTTTCGGTATTTCGTTTACAGTAAGAACACACGAAATGACATATAAGCGGGGGAAACGCACAGACTAATAGCAGAGTAAATAGGCGAGAATGAGCAGACCAGCATGGTCGATTAAGCTGGCGTTATAGTTTTTTTTATCGCTAATGATTATACCATCATTCTATGTATGATTCAGATAGATTCAGATATTAAGACAAACCAAATACTTTAAACAGAAACGAACAATTTTTTTAAATCGCAAAATATTTATTATTAGCTAATAGCTAATATTGGCTTTATTATTAGCCAGACCAGGTTCAACCAAAATTTGTTGCATTTTTGTACTCTATCTTCTTTTCTTTACCTGAGACTACTTGAAAGTTTTTTCTTTGTATTAGAGGAATATGAAATCGAAGTAAAAATGAAGAGAATGCGCTTAAAAATTTTCAATTCAGTGTTCGTAGTTCTCACTCTTTTGTACAAGGCATTTCTGTACACAATTACTGAAGAATTTGAATGTTCAACTCTAGATCTTCTATACAGAGATTTTTAAGTCCCTTCTTTAATTTGAAAAAAAATGTTAGACTATTCTAGGAAGGAAAATGGAAAAATAATGTTTATTATTTTTATATAAAATTTATGGATCGTAGTATAAAACATTGAGAAATTGTTTTAGCTTTTTAAGAGGGAAATTTGGTTTTATCGGCTGGACCAAATTATAAATTTATAGTAAAATGGGCCGACATGATATCGACGTAAATCCAGGATGCCGACGGACAAATAAACATCCACGGGGCTTTGTATCCGATTTTCCTCGGCCTCTCGCCAATCGGTCTCACCGTGGGAAATGCACTTCAAAAAATTCCAAAAAAATTTTTGGAAAAAAAATACATAAAAATAAAATTCAACGACCGGACACGACCCGTGGGAAATTGATACAAAAACGTTTGAAAATTTTACAGGGCGTTCTAGATTCTCGTTGCAAGCCGGTTTTTGCCCAGTTTTACAGTTAATAAACTTTATTAGATTATTAGTTAGTTAGTTAAATCGACTAAATATTCAATAATCATTGGGTCAAAACCTAAGAACGGCTTATAATGAACATTCATAAACAATAAAAAATTCATAAAATTTAACACCAAAATTGATCATTCACGCATCAAATCTATGCAGCATCATGCCGCTAAATTAATAAACTTGAAATTTCAAAAAATAAACGCAATTATTAATTAATTAATCGTTATATAAGGTATTTGTTGAAAGAAAAAAGTCACAGTCACGTCAATTATTATAAGTTCTTTTATTAACGTTGCTTCATTTTGGGTCCATCGGTTCCTGGGAGTAGAACGTCTTTTATTAATGCTGATCTGCGCTGTTCATGTTTTTCCCAATGGTAGAGAGGTGATTCCATGTTTGACTGTCCTGGTTGTGTACCCACCCTGGGAGTCATGGCCTACTCTATGTGGAACCACGGCGACAAAGGGTGGTATAATTGGTTAGTAACCACCTCAATAGTGGTTGAGACTCGAGACCCCGAAACGGCTCACCTCGTGTTTTCTTCCACGGCCCTGTTTCTCAATCCGAATTCCTTCATTCTATCCTGTGACCCCTCCTAACCCTTGGTTACAAGGGGGGTATCCGGGCACAAAATATTGGTGCAGCCCAGAGGGCGTGGCAACCTCTCTATAGCACAAGCCGTCTTATGTCGGCCTCAGGATCGGCAGGGGCGGCGGGTGCCTTAGCAGAGTCACACGATGGCCAGTGCACCAGATCCTGTCTACAAAGACGGGGGAGGGTTGTATGGCCATCTGTACCACGGGGTGACTCAACGTTTCAAAAACCAGCCCAGAGTCACATTGGGATGGACTCGTGGTGGCTTGTTGTGACGCCCCTGGCGGTAACTTAGACAGAGGCTGTCTTCTATCTGGGACCTTTCGTGAAGCTTGCGCATGGTCAATGTATTAAACCTGGTCCTCACGGGAGACGTTGCGACCGGACGACAGCATGTAAGCGTTGAGGACGTCATGATCATGCTACAGTCCCTCGAATGCGTAAGTAAGCGATTGGAAAAGGGTAGTGATATCGGCGGTCTTTGACTCGAGTATGCTTTGCATTGTTGTGCGTATGACCGGCGTGGTACCCTTGGGGAAGCGAAGGATCGGACCACCTAGGCTAGACCTATGGCGTCCCTCGATTACGTGCAGCAGGTGTAGGCTGAGCTCGATAAGAGACCTTTGTCCGTAGACAGTGCTCATCTAGGGGGTGGGTAGCAATCCCACTTTATAATCCGAAACCGCTGTCGGGGCGTTCCCGAAAGTTTCTACGCTGGAGGAGCCTCTACACTCAGAGAGATAGAGTCGCCTTCTCTATCTAGGGAGTACGCGAGGGGGGGGACGGGCTGATGTATTTCGGCCCGTTAGCCCCTTGCGTGCGGCGTACGACCTGACGCACAATGCAGGCCCGACCATTCGGAGTGGACAAGCGGAGAGCGTGGCTACTGACCCTTAGGGGCCGGGACACCAATACACCAATGTTGCGGCGGTAACACTTTTCCGTCGTATGCGGAGGTGCGTCAGCTCTTATCTTGAGAATCAAAACGTCCGATAAGGCCGTATAGGCTAGGTGCGGACGTTAAAGATCCTCTTGTCTTGTTGACGATGAGTAATCGGGAACCCAAGGTCCTGGTTATGTGTGGTGATTGTGACCGTTAGTCGTTGATTATTCGGAAATGGATGCGGTCTGGTGTTATGTAGGTTTCAGAAAAACATTTTCTGTATAGTGCCAACGTTTCGATCTTTATTGAGATCATCTTCAGGTTGTTGTGTGTTCGTTTTCTGCGTAATTGTGCCATTCTTGTGTGTCGTGTTGAGAGTGGTACTTGGGTGTCCTGGTTATTGCAGAGACACGCTGGGCTGTCTATAATTCCAAGTCCGTGCTAAATATTCTAGGTTGCAGTCATGTCTGGGGAATGGAGGTATTCGATTAGTTCAACTTAATCTCGTGAGCCAATCGGGACCAAAATTGGTCAAAATATGTAGAAATACTTTCTGAAAATAACGAAATATCAAAAATCACCAAAAACTTCGACAAAGTATGTATTTTTACCGGTTTTTCGAGTTTCACCTACCTCGTATGACCTGGGTCAGTTTAAAATCATTCATCTAAGTTAGGTGCAATAAGCTGTTAATCGTTGGAAAGAAGAGTTTAGTTTGTCTTCCTTTTTGCGTATTTTTTCAGTTTTCCTTCCATTTTTCTTCGATGATGATTTTCTGTAATGCTGATTTGAAAAGGAGTTTCGGACTAAACGTTGCTTCCTTTGCTAGTTATCGACTTCTTCATTCTTTTCTCCCCCACTTGTGCTTTGATCCACATCAGGTTTACTTTCCATCCTCTATCATTCAGGAACCTAAGAGATTTCCTTACCTTTTCATCTATCTCTGGCAAAAAGGAGGGAAAATTCGAAAGGTAGGTTGAGATGGGAAGTTGGTGTCCGAATGGATCGAGATCACTATAGCTCAAGTGGTAGAGCAGCAGCGTATTTAGTCGAAGGTCGTTGGTTCGAATCCCGCTCGTGACACTCACTTTTTCATTTCAACCAATACCTTACATAAAGATTAATTAATTGAAAGGAGTTATTTGGTCAATCGGACTACGATACATAATAGATTTATAATTAATTTTCAGTTTTCAATTTTTTTTTTAATATTCAGTTTATGAAAGAGCAGACTTTGAAAAATTGGTCGTCCCGGACAATAAATTGCTGTTAATTCTTAAAAATTTAAGTAATAATTTCTCTTCATAAAGCGTAGTTAAACGTTAGTGTAAATGACTTAGATGGTGTGTTGCAGTCTTTTTTTTAATGGTGTTTTGAACTTGGCATATTTATTTATTTATTTACGGATCGAAATCCACTATAAAAAAAGACATTTTACAATAACAAAAAATATAAATAATATATGTAAAAATACAAATAATATATATAAAAAGAATAAGGACGTATNGGAAGAGCAAGATGGATATCATTAATAAATAAGAGAAACAAAACTGGTCCAAGATGAGACCCTTGCGGGACTCCCGAGGAAGCCGCAAAGGGACATGATTTAAATGATTTTATTTTGACTATTTGTTTTCTGTCCGAGAGAAAGCTGGATAACCAATTCAAGATAGTTCCGGTGAAACCATAATCCATTAGTTTCCTTAACAGTATTGTGTGATTTACTTTTTCAAAAGCTTTAGAAAAATCAGTATACAGTGAGTCTACTTGGTGTCCAGAGTTTATTGCATCTAAGATGTAATTTTGAAATGTGAGCGGGTTAGTAACAGTTGAACTATTAGAGCATAAACCGTGTTGCTGAGGTATAATAGATTTAATGTCGTTTTTAAGTTTATTACAAATAATAGAATCAAATATCTCGGATTGAATACATTGGTCTGTAATTGAAAACATTAGATCTATCGCCAGCTTTATGTAGCTTTATATTAGCCAAGGAACGCGATATCATATGCGATTTGTATTCTTGTTGTGCATTCTAGTCTATAACGTTTTAAATAGTTTGTTTCTTAGAGAGGTATTTTAAAGACAAGTATTGTTTGTTTTACTTTTAATTGTAAAACAAAGGGGGTGATAAGAGACCATTTCTAGGCGGGATAATTTCAACCTCCGATTGCGTAAAAGGTCGGGCGTGGCCCTCAAGGATTGATTTACGATGCAATAAACAATAATCGTCCTTTTCCGTCGGTCAATTGGGCTAAGATCAAGACAAGACGTCAAAGGAGTCAAACGCGAGTCTTCCTGCAGCGGGTCGAACCCTGGGCCCATTTGGCCGGGTCGCACGTGTCGTTCTGGAATCGTGTCGATAAATATTAAACAATCTCGGCGAGGAGGGAGCTTCGGCCGACGTCCCTTGAATAATTTAGCGGTGTCGTTATTGTTTTACTATGAATTCATTTGTAGCCTATGTTTGGGATAAGAAAGTCCATATTTGAATGTCTTGCCTGTTCCGTACTTCAAGTTAAACGAAACTAAACACGTGTTCCAGGCGATAAAAAAAGATCGAAACAATCGTACTCAATTCAGCGAATCATTTACTTAAAATCAAGGGCGGATCCAGGGTTCATAAGGTTCATCAGGGGGTGGGGGTAAAAAATTTCGATTTTCTTTTTTACACAGGGGACTTAAAAAAGTGCAAATTGAGAGAAAACTACACATCGTTTTTCGTCCGAACTGTAACACAATGTCTCCTCCTTCAAAGGGAAAAACTGAAAAAAAAATCACTTAGTTCAAATGTTCTGATAGTTTAATTTCAAAAAGGCACATCATTTTCATAAATTTTCAAAATGTTTTTCCGTCATAGTCTGTAATGTAAATGTTTTTAGTCACCAACATTAACGAATATTAAAAAAAAATACAAACTTAGACGTTATCACAGCAAGAGATCGAATAAGAAAATAAGAGGAAGAAATCAGGAAAGCACTAGGACATGTCCAATATAAGAATCATGCTACAACAACATGGTAACAAACGAAAAAAAAAGAAAAAAAAAGGTAAAGGTCCAGGGTTCGAATCCAACAATCCAGCAGCCCTGCATTCAAACCCGACATACAAATGGTCTTTTTTTCAAAAACACCTGCATCCTAAGGGTTTTATACGATCTCTGCTGTTGCAAACCCTCGTAAAAAAACTATTTTATACAAAACGTAACATCATAAACATATTGCAATACGATTAAAAAAAAATAGTCAAATGTTTTTGTTTCTTAATAACTGCTGGAGTTAAATTATATTAAATTTGGGCCATTTTTCCCTAGACCACTGAAAATAATGAAAATAAAATAATGGATTATTAGTTAAATATCTAATTTGAAATTATATTTAAGGTATTTAATTTATTATTTTCCCGTGTAACTTCACAATTACTTTTTGGTAACAAGAGGTGAGATTTACGGAAAAAGACGTATGATGGCCACACCATATTTTTTTAATAATCCGTTACAGTTCGTGGTTTTAACCAAGCTCAGGGAAGAGTGACCTGTAATAATTGCCAACATTTGATGCGTTGTATTTTTCTTGCCTACAAAATTTCTACAAAACTTTTCCAAAAAGTTTAGGAATTTTAATATCAAGGGTTGGACCTGATGTTGCAGCCTCCTTTGCAAGTGCGTCTACCGTTTCATTTTGCCATAAACCTGCATGCCCTTTCACCCAACACAATGCCACCCTTTTTCCCATAATTTTTGTCTCAAGCATTTTCCTACGGATTTGGGCAAAAATATAATTTCTGCATTTATATTCTGGGGTAATGTTATTTATCCTTTCTACAATGCTTCGACAGTCTGTGAAGATACAAAATTTAGAATCACCCAATTTTCGTATGTAATCGAGAGCGCTATCTATCACAATTAGTTTTGCTGTATAAACAGACATTGAAGTTGAAAACGAATGTTGTTCCTTTATTGATGTTTAGGGTCAAAAAGGGCATAACCTGTTTTGCCATCGATGGAAGAGCCGTCAGTAAATACGTACACATTTTCCGGATATATCTCGTTAAATGTATATTGTCATTTAATTTAATGTATATTGTTCATATTTGCTAAAGTGTGTGTTTGTCTGCGTGTGACCTCGATTGTAGGTTACTTCATCTATTAATTGTACTGGGGAGAAAAATTGAATATAAATTTATTTATTTGTCAAGTTAGTGAAAGCCCCATAACATTTCAATCCTCTTTTAGGGGTCATAAATATAAAACAGTTAACCCGACTTCTCGAGTGGGAAAATGCGTGGGTAATGCTTTAAAAACGACACGTCTCAGGCTGGATAAAAGGCCGAATTGTAAGAATATTAAAACAGGAAAATTTTTAGATAGAAAATGTTTCGGTTAGTTGATATGTGGTGTAGTAGTATCACAGTCGATCTTCTTTTATTTGCATTATGATGGATAAAGTACTTTCATTTTGGGATGTTTTTTTTTTAATTTCCACATTTGATCATGTGTTTTGGTATTTGAATTAAAGTTTTTTGTTTCTTATTTTCTATTTGCGTTATTTTTTTCCTTCTTTATCGTTATATTATTTATATTGTCCAAAGGTGTAGCGGGACCGATTTCACGTAAGTTTTTTCTTCCAGTTTTCCATTTATGCCTTTTCCTCGTAGATTTTCAATTTAATGGGATGACTTAGTTTTTAAAAAAAAGTCCCTTTCGTTGTCGCATTGCCCTTGAATCGTCACGCGAGCGTGACCGATCCGGGGTAAAAAAAGGTCGTAATGATAACAATCGGCTGGAAGCTGGTACGGTTTGACGACTAACACTAAGGAACATCTGGTCGAGAGGAAATTGGTGAACATCTGCTCGGCTGACGCCCTCCCTTCACATCCTTTTCCTTTGTTTCAGCTGACAGCCTTTAAAAAGTCCATGGTTTTAAGTATTTCAATTTTGCGGCGTGCCTATTTAAAACCCATACCGGAGGAAATCGATAATTCATTTCCTGTTCGCATACTTTACGTAATATTTCATTACAAGGGGTTCTGGAGGATGACAAGCTGAACCCTTCGGACGAATGGTCCTTATATTTTCTCGTGAAGTATAGTTGCGGTTTATTTTTCTGGAGTGGCCGATGTAGGGTTTCCAGAGAGTGACAATTGGAATTTTCTAGGTCTTGACAACAGAGTACAATTCAAACATGACTGTCAGTTCATTTTCTCATAGTGATTTTATTGAATGTGGTTTTCTGTGTGATCAACTTTCTCTTTAAAACGTATGCCCGGTTGACAATTATGCGTGCGAGGGACAGCGTCAGGTTCGACTGTTTTCCTATGTCCCGTTAAGTGCATTAGGCAAACAGTCCTCCGGCGTAAGAGGGTCAGGTGGTCGTCACACGCCGGATTTACAAATGAACCAGACGTCCGTTACCGATGGGTACGCGATGAGAATTGGGCCGGCGGACGAGTCCACCGAGTCGCGGGTCCGGGCAAAGGTCGAGTAAGATCTCGTGCTTTATCGACCGCACCCGGGAGTACGTTGACCTACCAATTCGCCACCCGGGTTCAACCTCGGTCCTGTTTTGCCGTCTTCTCCGACCAAAAATTTAAACAGCGTCGATTGTCCTCAGGGTGAAACACTCGACATTAATAGGCTTCCCTTTAAGGTTGTGTGAGCAATGGCCATGACTCATTTGCTTGTCCGAAAATGCTTACTGGACAAGAAAAAACCCCTAACATCTATCAAAACTTCCCTTGCAGCAATTTATATTAACCCAGGTAGAAAGTACACACGGCTAAAGTAAAAACGAAATTTCCGTCCTGCCAATTACAAATAAACATAAAATAGTAAAATTCGTTCAACCATTTAACCATGAAAGGGAACTAATCAACAAACGTCGTTACAAGTTTACTATTAGGACGTTCATTTTTATTGTTTGGATTTAGTACGTTCCTCATTGAGTAACTTTAACCTCAGTATTTATTTATTGAAAAAAAAAATTAAAATTTCATTTTGGGTTGTGGTATTTTTGTAGTGAGGTCCAGTAGGCGATGAACCTGTCGCTCGATCATTCTGGTGGCTTGTCAGGACATAAGAACCAGGAAACGCATAGAACAACCAATGGAAAATGAGGTACTTATAGATCCCTCTGTGACCAAACCATTATCGTTTGTTTTAACTGTTAAAAGTTTGTTCACCAAGCCAATGAAACAGTCACAAAAGCAGCACCACTAAAAATCAAGGTTACTTAGGGGGATAGGGATGAAAGAGGTGGCCACAAAGCCTACTGTACCTCGACCTGAATAGAACTATTGTGCTCCCCGTTATTTATAACGCACTGGCCAGCTTCAGGTTATTAATCCTCCATAGCTTTCCCAGCGGTTCCTTGGTGTAGGATCTTGTCGTTTTTCTTGTCCTAGTTGCAAGAACCTGCACTTACTTAGACATTCACAGAAAATAAAACGTGTTCTGTTTTCCTGTTCTTGGCAGTATCTGCACAATGGTTCTTCTGTCTGTACTCCTATCCAGTGCATGCTTTCTTAAGTGGCAGGGCCCTGTCAGGAGTCCAACCAGAACCGTGGTTCTTATTTTTAAGAAATGGCTGAACGCGTCTAACGGACTCAGTTACTATTGTTGTATAGACGAGCTACTAGCTAGTATTGTATGTTGACGTTTTCCACATTTCGGCAAACACTGAAACATAAAAACTGGGAAACGCACAGACCAACCTCTGAAAATTAAGAAAGACATAAGAACAAGTATTTGACAAAACACAAAAAATTTGTGCTAGTTTCCGTCTATTAAACGGTTGTTTACCTTCGCCAACCATTAGAACGTATGAAAAGGACATAAAAACTGGGAAACGCACAGACCAACCTCTGAAAATTAAGAAAGACATAAGAACGACTCTTTGACAAAACACAAAAAAATTTTTGCTAGTTTTGTCTATTAAACGGTTGTTTACCTTCGTCAACCATTAGAACGTATGAAAAGGACATAAAAACTGGGAAACGCACAGACCAACCTCTGAAAATTAAGAAAGACATAAGAACGACTCTTTGACAAAACACAAACAAATTTTTGCTAGTTTTGTCTATTAAACGGTTGTTTACCTTCGTCAACCATTAGAACGTATGAAAAGCACATAACAACTGGGAAACGCACAGACCAACCTCTGAAAATTAAGAAATCCATAAGAACAACTCTTTGACAAAACACAAAAAAATTTTTGCTAGTTTGTCTATTAAACGGTTGTTTACCTTCGTCAACCATTAGAACGTATGAAAAGGACATAAAAACTGGAAAACGCACAGACCAACCATTGAAAATTAAGAAATGCATAAGAACGAGTCTATGACAAAACACAAAAAAATTTTTGCTAATTTTGTCTATTAACGGTTGTTTACCTTCGCCAACCATTAGAATGTACGAAAAGGACATAAAAACTGGGAAACGCACAGACCAACCACTGAAAATTAAGAAATGCATAAGAACGAATCTATAACAAAGCACAAACATTTTTTGCTAGTTTTATTTATTAACAGTTGTTTACCTTCGACAACCATTAGAACGTATGGAAAGGACATAAAAACTGGGAAACGCACAGACTAACCTCTAAAAAGAAATGCATATGAACGAGTCTATGACAAAACACAAAAAAATTCTTGTTAATTTTGTCCGTTAAACGCTTGTTAACCTAGTCCAATTATTCGAACCTGTGAAAGGGACCACAAACAGGAAAATGCACAGACCAACTACTGAAATTAACAAATGTCTAAAGTCGACTCACAGACCAAACCATGATATCCGCAATTCGCCAGTCATTATAAGCTATAAAAAGAGGGAAAGCACAGATTAACCACTGAAAATTACGAAATGGATAAGAACGTGTTAACAATAAAAAATTTCGTTAGTTTTGTCTCTTAAACGCCTGTTTAGCTGCTCAACAGTTAGAACCTATTAAAAGGACGTAGAAACAGGAAGACGCACAGATCAACCTTTGAAAGTTAAGAAATGCCTAAAGACGCGTGTGATAGTCGAAGCATTCTCGTAGGATTTGCTTGTTAGATGGCAACTCGCCTTTCACTGACCATTAGAACTTGAAAAAGGACATAAAAAAAGGGAAATGCATCGACCGAAACGCGTTTCACATCCCGAACATGTGACAGTAGGAAAGCCAGGAGATCGGAGATGAATCTTCAGGGTCCAGGGGCAGTTTATGATTTTCCGTGCTAAAATCTTTGGGTAGACGAAGGAGAACAATTTTTGTCTATATGATGCTGATCAGACGTGATGCGTCTTCCAGTATTTACTCGAATGTGTGATCTCAAGGATCAATCCATTATTAACGCGATAGAGAAACTCTTGGTTTGCTCTCAGGTTTGAGGAAATTGATAAAAATTCACGTTTTTTTATATTAACGATCTCGATGTTGGTTAGTTGTTACAGCTCACAATATAATCTTGACCCTCTCGTTCCGTAGTTTTTAAGAATTTCTCGTCCTGCGTATTTTTTAAACTAAAGATATTGTTTTAGGAGTTTTTTTGGAGGGAGAGGAAGACGAGGCGCTGATTTCGGGTCGATGTCCGCAGCAGCCTAATGATGCTGAGCTTTTTCTATTCAAAAGTAACGTACTCAAACGATAAGGCCTAGTTATTAACTATTACTTGAAAGTAGTACTTAAGCCCCCGGACTCCCCACCTGTTCTCTCCACCTGCCGAGTGGCCCTCGAAGACTTCGGACTTCAGTACCTCGTCGGCTCTCGAACGGTCCACTTCGGTTTCCCTCTCCGTTATGGTTGTACGCGTCCGATTATTTATATTTTGAAAATGGGGAAAATTTATTTGGTAAGTTTAATTTATATTTCCGTACACATCTTCCATAGTTTACAGTATTTTTTTAAATTTCTACTCCATGGTTGGTGGGTCTTTTAAAATTATAGAAATGTTGGTATGAAGAACATGTCTCGACAAACTCAACATCCCAATTGAAACCATCAATTGGACATCGGAAATGCCAAACTAGAGCATTTTAAGGCTAAACTTTCCTTCCAACAAAACAACATTCCTTTCCCTTTCAATTCTGTATAGATTTGGAAGATTTGTCTGAAAGTGGGGCTTTTAAATCAAGTCCATGGTACTTTTTTTAAGTCGTACTGTTAAGAGAGTTATAAAAGCCACCTATCTCTTCTAAAAAGATATTTCAACATTTATAATTAACCTTAAGGTTGAAACAATCAGAGGAAGCTTTGAGAAATAGCCGGCTTTTGTTGCTAAATTCCACAAAATAGCATTTTGCTTTTTGCAGGGGAAATTTCACGGAGCGGAATCAGCCAGGAACAAATTGTTTCTTTTATAAAAGTATTTCTTGCGAGAAATTATATAACGAGAGTCAAAGTGTTTTTTTTTACCTGTGTGGTAATTTTCTATACCAAGAGAAACAAAGATGAAAAAAAACCTACAAACTAACTAACCCACAAACCCACAAAAAATTTATATAAGACAATAGACAACAACTTTCTTGATAATTTCCTATAAAAAGGTCATTAAAACGTAAATACTGAGATCAACTTCTGAAGATTGAGAAATACCTAAAAACGCGTCCGGTACTCAAAAACCTTTATATGGTTTTATATGTTAGACGCTTGACCACCTTTGATGACCATTCTGAACCTAAGAAAAGGACCTAAAAACAGATAAATGTTTAGACTAACTATTGAATATGGAGAATGATGAGAATGATTTAAAGACGCGTTTGTGAGACAACCCATTCTTGCTGGTTTTATCTGATCATCATTAATTAGAAATCATAAACTGGGAAACGGCACCAACCAACTACTGAAAATTACGAAATGAAGAACGCGTCTATGACAAAAAACAAAAATATTCTCGTTACTTCTGCCTGTTAAACGCTTGTTCACCTTAGCCAAAAATAGATCCTATGACAAGGACATAGAACAACTTGAAAATGAGAAATACCTACCTACCATTCTCATTGGTTAGGCAAATAAAACGTTTATTCACTTAGTAAATCGTTAGGACCTAAGAAAAGGACCTAAAAACAGGGAAATGCACAGACTAGCTAGTGAAATTGAGAAATAACTACAGACGCGTGTGTGGCAAATCCATTCTTTTGGGTTTTGTCTGTTTGGCAAGCTTCCTCCTTTCGCCAACTATTAAAACCAACAGGACATAAAAACAGAGAAATACATAAACCAACTAATGAAAATAGGGGAATAGGTAAAATCGCTGTTTCTTAGACACTTTTTTTTTATGGTTTTAACTGTTACACGCTTGTCTATTTTTGCTCACCATTAGAACCTATAAAAAAAGACATAAAAACAGAGAAATACACGGACCAACTAATGAAAATAGGAGAATAGGTAAAATCGCTGATTCTTAGAAACTTTTTTTGCTGGTTTTAACTGTCACATGCTTGTACATTTTTGCTCACCATTAGAACCTATAAAAAAAGACATAAAAACAGAGAAATACACAGACCAACTAATGAAAATAGGGGAATAGGTAAAATTCTTATACACTTTTTTTTGTTGGTTTTAACTGTTACACGCACAAAATAAATAAAAGCATTTGTTTGAAAAAAAAAAACTCATTTTATCTGTTAAACGAGTATTTACCATTCATTAGAACCTGTAAAGGCCAAAAAATAGGGAAACGCACTGATCAACCACTGAAATTGACAAAATAAATAAAAGCATTTGTATGGAAAAAAAAACATTCTCGTTATCTATTAAGCGAATATTTTCCATTCATTAGAACCCATGTAAAGGACAAAAAAACGGGGAAACGCCCTGACCAACATTGAAAATTACAAAATGAATAAGAGCATTTGTATGAAAAAAACAAAAAAATATTCTCGTTAGTTGTCTATTAAGCGAGTATTTTCCATTCATTAGAACCCATATAAAGGACAAAAAAAAGGGAAACGCACTTACTAACCACTGAAAACTACAAAACGAATAAAAGCATTTGGATGAAAAAACAAAAAAACATTCTCGTTAGTTGTCTATTAAACGAGTATTTACCATTAATTAGAATCCATGTAAAAGACAAAAAACAGTGAAACGCACTGACCAACCACTGAAAATTACCAGATAAGTAAGAGCACTTATATGAAAAAAAAAAAACCATTCTCGTTAATTTTATCTGTTAAACGCTTGTTCACCTTAGCCACAAATTGAACCTAGGACAAGGACAAACACAGGGAAACGCACAGAACATTAATTGGAAAATAAGGAAATGTATTGGTATGATTGTGACACGAAACCATTCTCATTGGTGTGGTCAATTAAACTTTTGTTCGCTTAGCCAATCATTAGAATCTATGCGAAGGACATAAAATCAGAGAAATAAACAGGTAAAATACTGAAAGTAGGGAAATAACTAAAAACGCGTCCTATAGACGAACATATTTCGCTGATTTTATCTGTTAATCTCTCGTTCCGTTTTGCTAATCATTAGAAACTTTTGAGAAGGACATAAAACCGAGGGGATGCACGGACCAACTATCCGTCTATTATTAAGTAATACAACGAATAAAACTCAACGTCAATGGACAACATTCTTTCTTTTTAAACTAGTGTCATTGTGTATTACAATTAATATAAAATTCTAAACGCCGGTAAGGATTATTTCATAGTTTATCGCTAATAAGGTGTTGCAATAAATAATTAACAATTCGGCATAATCGAGACACAAATGGAATATTAATTAGCGTGTAGGTGGACGTGCAAGCCTGCTTTACTTCCCTACTTTCTTCTTGGACGTTTTGCCATCCTCATTCAGATTGCATAGTCGCACAGAAGTCAGAATGATGAAAGACGAGGGTGATTGTTTATAGTTGTGCTTTTTGGACGGATGCTGGAAACTCATAATGGATCTGGGATTATTTGAATATTTTTGTTGTTTTAACCTAACAAATGAATAATTTGAGTAATTAATCAAAAGCAAAGAGCAAGCGTGTACAAAACAGGTCAAAACAAAACTCTTTTGCCTTAAGGCGTTTTATACCCGATAGGGCATACCGTAAATATCCAAGTTTATTCAAATGAAGCCTCTTTAGTTTCTGTTGTAACTATCGATTGGAAAATATGATTTATTTAGTTTTTTAAAGATTTTTGAAACTCGTGAATATCTTAGAAGTTATTTTACTAATCAAATTAAAATAATATTTCAAATTGTCTCTAAGCTGAGGTAACTTATGGCCTACTGCACCCCTTGGAGTTCCATTTAGCACATCGATTGCTCAACATATGTCTTGCTTACATTAGGCATATTTCAAATGTTATAAAGGTGTATATTTTTTGACCTTTGAACCGCGCCAATACAAAAAGAGACGCTATTCTTCCATTGCCACCACTGAATAGTTATGATCTCGTTATAAATTTTACTCGAAATTTGTGGACCAGTTGGTAAAGTTCAGACTTTTTTATGAATTCAATATAGATTGAAACGTTTTGATTTTGCCCGACGTGAAAACTTATTTCTTTTCCTTAACAAAATAGTGTTTTTTTTTACAAATTTTCTTTGATTGTTTCGTCCCCCGTGCAACTTTAATAATCTGTTATGATTCTCACCACTCCCCACGATAAAGAACATCTCCATAAAATCCCGACACCCGGATATTCTTCTAAAATTACAAGAATATCAAGACTATAATCTAAAAGCATTATTCACATAGCTTTCTTGCCACGACGGCATAATCGAAAACGAAAATGCGGACAAAATGGAAAGAGTGACCTCTGCTGTCACTTTCGGCCGTCTGAGAGGTCTGGAGAAGGTGCTCTCCACGGGAAATAATCTCCTTGCAATAAAAAAAATATATAAAACAGTAGGAATCCTTCAGATCTTCCCGAAAAGAAGAAACCATTCTATCCCGGCTTTGAATTGGTCACTCCCGTCTCACTCATAGTTTCCTCCTCGAAAAAAACCATGTCGAATGTCTCATGTCACAATTTCGGACATCATAATCGATCGTACTCTATACCGCAATGTCAGAACTCAACATAAAAACCATAACGATTATAGTTGAAATGTAATATCCCCTCAATACTGTTTACTTGTTACGATTAGCCCCAAAACCACAGCTATCGAGGCCAAATTGTAGGAAGGTGGTTACATCCTTTATGTATTCCAGCAGCATCCAAATGTTTGTCCCATTGTGCACTTCCTATATGCGCATTTAGCGGGAAGGGAGTTGGTCACAAGTCATAAGATAGGTGGTCTACATAACCTGCAATCTGGCGATATTAATCCTGCATGTGAGACTTCAGGTGGGGACGTATTCAGGACCATCGCAGGAAGGTCACGTCTTCAATTTGGATTTGTACAGTTGCCTCTGTTCTATTACGATTGGTTTTCCTAATGGCTGCAACTTCCTACGGTGCGTACTGCGTTGTTTAACCAGTTCGATATAGAGAGAGATCGTCAGCGTAAAGCTTAGTCTACACTAGGGGCAAAGTGGCGCGTCTTTGTTGGGATCAGCACCACTTTGAAGAAATCAAAGACGTTGGGTCCGAAAATGGTTTAGTAACAACACTGTTGCGCGTCTTTTGGGGGATGCCCTGCAAAAACATGTCACGACTACACTACATAGGCAATTCCCTAGAAAATGTCTCAGGAATTAAGCTGCGGGTGTTTCTGTGTCAATGTTATGATTAATGTCTGTTTCTTAGTGACCTGTTGTCTCATTTGTTGAAATGAGGGTGGTCAGAATGAGGTAGTTTACAAAAACACATTTTTCATATTTTTACAGACGTTTCGAACTTTATTCGGATCATCTACAGGGCATAAAGTGTGGTGCTATTCTTGTGGTGCCATATTGGTTTTGTATGAGTGTTGTGATCCTGGATGTGTTCTAAACTACCTCATCTTTGACCGCTCCTTTACGAATTCACAAGTTATTATTATTTAAAAATAGAAATAAAAGAAATCAAAGCCGTTGGGTCCGAAAATGGTTTAGTAACAACGATGATACACCGCGATCTTTTGGAGACACCAAGATTTTGAAATTTTTTTGCCAATGGTTGCACCGAAGCTGAATCCCGTTTTGATGGGACTCAAAATCTTGTATCACGTAGACCCGCAATACACTCCAGATACAGGGGGACATGTTGCAGGGCTGGATCTCAACACTCCAGAACCAGATTCAAAGGAGATTCAGCCCGCAACAAGGATTCGCAAATTTGAGTCCAAGTATACTAGGCTTAAAGAGCAATTTTTACATTTGGGCGAGGTATTTTGTTAAATTATACAAGGAACAGGATAGGTGGGGCGTAGGTGGCCGCAATGGTTTAGGCGTTGACATGGCGCTCATCATTGTTAGGTGAAGGTTCCGGGTTCGAATCCAGCGACCCTACATGCGAAGCCGACATACTTAAAAATGGCCTTTTTTTAAAAAATCGAAAAAAAAAACAGGATAGGTTGCAGCAATGTCTATTCCTAGCAATATCAGGTTGTCTATTCCTTGCTGGTTGATTCGGTTGGTACCCTTTGTACTGAAATTTGTGGATCACTGGAAAAGTCCAGAAGCATAAGATGTTTATCCGATTTTCATTGATTGTTTGCTCGGTCGGCGTTTGGGGATGAACTACTGATCAACACTGATTACTTGACTGGGTTCGTTTTTTCCCCTGGTTAAGTTGCTTTGTCCTGTGAATCAGTCGAACAAACCATCTTTAACAACTTCTTTCTCTGTCGGTTTTGGTGTAAATAAATGTTTTTATCTTTTTACTCATTTTAACAGTTGGGACTGTATTGTTCGGGGGCCTTCCTTGATATGGCCCAGGCCTTCGATCGAATATGGCACCCGGGCTTGCTGTTCTCGCTCAAGGACATCCTTCCCTCAACCTACTACCTTATCCTTCGAAGCTACCTCACCGGCACTTCCGAGTCATTGAAGGGTCGGCGTCTTCCCCAAACCACCTTCTCCTTGCTCGTGTACTGCAGGGCAGTGTTCTGGCGCCCGTACTGTACCAAGTGTACATAGCAGACCTTCCATCCCATCCTCAAACTACCACCCTAACCTTTGCAGACGATACAAGCAATTCTGATCCAGTAATTTCCGCTAGAAATCTTCAAGAACACCTCACACTACTGGAATCATGGTGTAAAAAAAAGGTCCATCCGCATAACCTTCACCCTCCGCGAAAAGATCCCTCCTCCAGTCTACTTCAGTCAAATACTCCTCCCAACTGCGGACAAGGTGCGGTACTTACGATTTTACATTGACAAACGTCTGACGTGGAATCCTCACACACGACTGAAACGACAAGAAGTTATGAAACGTTACAGAGTACTTCTAGACGTTCTAACCTACCTCACTTAAACAAAACATTACTTTATATCACCCTAGTGAAGCCGATATGGACCTATGGACTGGAAGTGTGGGGTTCAGACAAATATTCCAATATCCTACGCATCCAAAGAGCCCAATCCATAATCCTCAGAAAATCCTTAATGCTACCTTTTAAGTTTCCAACGAAACTACCCATATAACCTAAATATTCCTTTTGTCTAAGATGTAATCCACCCCGTTACCGACAATTTTACACAGACCTCCCAACCACTATAAATCTTCAAATCCAAATCCTCTCATCCCGACGGATTCCTTCCAACCCTCCTCGTCGACTAAAAAGACGATGGCTACGGGATCTTCTATCCAGTGACAACAATTTAATAAAGAATACTTAGGAGTACTACCAGTGGGTAGATTCTACACTCTTGTTTCCTTATTCATACACTGTTACTAGATATCAAAATGAAGGTAGTCGTAATACACAATAAATAAAATAAAAAATCACATTTTAACACTTACATGTCAGTGTTGGGTCTATGTGGTTTGCTATTAATGGCTATGGTTGGAAAGGGTGTATTGAATGATACTTGCGCGTCTTGCTAAGATTTTTTTAAAGGATTTCGTCACTTTATCCACCCGGACGATAAAACTTTCAATTTTTATTATGGGTAAAAGTTGTTTTTGTGCCCAACCTGCGGAGTGGGTGGACGTCAACGGGGAAATAATTTTCGATCAAGACATCAATGAGGGCTTTCTCGTCGGAGACGCGTGTGAGATTCCGTGGTATTATCGGGTCCGAGCTGAGTTCGTGACCAAATCTAAATGTCCTGACATTCTTCGGGGCCGCCTGGCCCGGCTTTTTTCCTCTCCTAGGTACAACGCAAGCCCCGGTGTCGTCTTGGGCAACAATTTTGTAACGCCGGATCACGTACACGATCTTCGAATCCCATACACCATCGTCCCATTCTGTTCTGATATATACAATTCAATTTTTTTTGTGATGTTATCGACGCACGAACGCGTCGTTTCAATTAAGGAAAAAGAAAAGATTCCATGGCTCATAAGCTGGCTGCTTTTGAATCCTTTTCTTCCTCCCTGAAGACGATTGCTCAAGTTGTCACTTTTCTCTGTGGAAATGTCATAACAGTCATTGTAGATCATCATTAAGGCCGATTCAAAAGTGATATGGACTCCATAGATTGACCCTCCTTTAATTATACTACTTCAAAGAAAGTATATATCCTTAAGGAAAATGTCTTAACTAAAAAATCATATTTTTTGTGTTTCAGGACGGTGGTTGGTGCGGCGCCTCTTTTGTAGGAGCGCTCGCAGAAAGGCTTAGCGGTCTCTGCCCCAAGATGCCTGCTGTCAGAGCAAAGCGGGGTTGGTGCGGCTGCTTGCAGGTGCGTACTTAAATTCTGTCATGCTACAATGGGTTGAACTTGGAGAGATATCCGCCTTTGGAATGTTGGTGCCGATGAAAGCTGGGAGTCAAAGGAGCACATTCTCTTCGACTCTTGTGTCCGCGGGGACGTAATCCGCGACTTTCCTTTTTTTCACCGTCCCTCGCCCATGTCCCCTTTCCGGCGCGGGCTTAAGACTGATTTATACAGATCTTTCCCCCGTGGTCAATATTTTATGAGAGATTTATCCTCTTATCACGTTTTTTTACACGTTAACATTGAATAGTGGACGAATTACGTCAAACTTGAGCTTAAAATTAATACTACTACCAATATACTACGCAGGTATATGCATGAAAAGATATTTTAAGAAATACACGTCTGCAGAGAACTTTTGGGGGACAGAAATACCCGTCATTTTGACGTGATTAATCGCGCAACGCTGTCATTAATTTTCTCTCTTTCATGTTTTGTCGATTGCCACAACTCTTTGATTTTATGTGAAGATAGGCGGGTTTTGTAATTTTGACGTTCCTGATGGAAAAATATTGAAAACGAGGGTTAAAGAATGCCTAAAAGAAGTGCTTGCCTGAAGGTTTTTAAAATTAATTTTGTACTACACAAACTCTGTTGCATAATACATAAATTAACGGTGGATGCACACACAGTGAAATAACGTCATCACAATTCATCCTTCGTTTATCAGTACTGGGCCGAAGCATCTAGGAAAATTAAGAATAGGCGATTGCTAAAAAATAAATTATTACACGATTATTGCAAATTGTTTTTCGGTTGGCATACAGGTTCATCCACCCATTTCTCTCACCCTCTTTCTCTCTCTCCTTCTATTTCCCCCTCTCTCTCCCTCTCTCTCCCTCCCTCTCTCTCTCTCTCTCTCTCTCTCTCTNCACCCTCTCTCCCTCTCACCCTCTCTCTCCCTCTCCCCCTCTCTCACCCCTGTCCCTCTCTCTCTCCCTCTCACCATCTCTCTCTCCCTCCCACCCCCTCTCTCACCCTCTCTATCTCTCTCCCTCTCACCCTCTCTCTCTCCCTCATCTCTCTCTCTCATCCTCTCTCTCCCCTTCTCTCTCTTTCACCCTCCCTCCCTCCCTCTCTCTCTCCCTCTCACTATCTCTCTCTATTTCACCCTCCCTCCCTCTCTCTCTCTCTCCCTCCCTCTCACCCTCTCTCTCCCTCTCCCTCCCTCTCACCCTCTCTCTCCCTCTCTATCTCCCTCTCTATCTCTCTCCCTCCCACTCCTTCTCCCTCTCTCTCTCCCTCCCACTCTCTCCATCTCTCTCTCTCACTCTCTTTCACCCTCCCTCCCTCCCTCTCTCTCTCACACCCTCTCTCTCCCCTCTCCCTCTCCCTCTCTACCCCCCTCTCTCCTTCGTCTGTCTTTCTATGTATTCCTTCTATTTATATATATCTTCCTCCTTCTTTACCGTTGAACATTAATCAATCAATCAATCTCGACTTCATTCCTCTCCCTCACCCTCACCCTCTCTCTCTCTCTCCCTCCCTCCCTCTCTCTCTCTCTCTCTCTCTCTCTCTCTCTCTCTCTCTCTCTCTCTCTCTCTCTTTTTCTTTCTCTCTCTCTGAAAAGAAATTGTTTTGTTAGGATTAAGTAGAGTAGAGTCATTGAAATTGGTCCTGAAGACCAAATCTTGAGTTGATCAATCAATCTCTCTATCTCAAACACCAAACGTTTTACGTTGTAAATAAGTGTAACTAGCACCAAGCAAAAAGACATTATTATAATGTTCTGTTCAGGTGAGAAAAAGATTCAAGACAAGAAGAAATTCAAGTAAATTCAGGTGCATTGTACACTTTTTCCTTCTTTTTCTTCTAAAGGGAAAATACCGTCGTTCCCACACAGAATTGGCCATAACAACCGTGGTAGTGAAGTGTTCGAAATGTGTTCTACGGTTTTTATCCAGCTCTCTTTTTGATTGGCCTATTTCTCCTCCGCCAAAAGGTGTAATCATGCATCATTCGATATTGGAAAGCTTATCAAAAGAAGACATTTTTGTGAGAGCTTGACAATCTCTGTAGCGCAATTCCGTTATAGTTACGATTTGAATGATTTTTTTCACGACGATTTTCAATTAAACTGGCCGATTGTGAATAGGCTAAAACGGCGTAAATAAATAGGCAATGCTCGAGACAGGGCATTTGATACGAAAGAAGAAACGACCGGTTTGTATTGCAAAATAGACTGCAAAGACTAGCCATCCAAAATTTATACAAAGCTGTTTATATTTGTTCAATTTATTTCCTTAAATTCTTCCAAGCGATATCGAATTTGGAAAAACCCTACGCAAATTTGACTATTACTTTTCTTACAAGGAATCTTATTTCGCAACTCTGCAATTTTCCAAAGCAAACATTTCGCAATTTCTTACCGATCACCTCCTAAGCCTCACAACAATATCTGTCAGAAATTTTACGCCAAATGATCGATATGCGCGACTCCCTTTTTGTTGGCTATAGCGATTGTCAAAATAGTAGTTTTGTCACGTCCGAAAGACAAAACTAGCGATATCAGGTTGCCAGAGTTAACACAATCTACAATCTCAACGTTCCCTAGGCCTGGCAATAATAGCTGACACTAATTTTGAATCAAATGGATGGTCTGTGCTACTCGAGCGTATGCCCTTTTTATGGGCTCGAACAATCGGCAAAATACCGTTTGATTGACATAAACAGAGAGAGGCTGACCATATTGATCAAGTATAAGCAAGCTTCAAGGGCTCTCGCATTGAAACAGTCAGTATAAATATTTGGGCCTAATTCTCACCCCTAAACTTTCTCTCAATGGTCATCTCAAGCGAAAAACTCATATTGCAAAATATGCATTGAATTCAATTTGGGCTAAATACAAGCTGTTTTTGGCTGTTTGCCGCTCGATTGTGTCCTACGCTTCCCAGGCTTGGGGTTTCCAGCGCTATGAAACAATTGAATCCCTACAGCGCTATTTTATCCGTAAAATTTATCACCTCCCTTCTTTCACGCCTAACTACATGATCTATCTCGAGACCTCAGCTGAACTTTTGTTTCAATTTACATTACATTTACATACTTCCTATGTCTTCAGGGTTCTAAACCTTCCTAACTACCGCCTTCCTAAGAACACAGCGCTGGAAATCATAAAGTACAAAATATCATGGTTCTCTTCCTGGAATAACTTGGCTCAACAATTTCAGCTGAATGACAATTTTTCCCTGGACAATTTCAAAGAGTGGCCACTTTTACACTCAAAATTAATTAACAATATCCGTCTCCTTCATGCTCAAAATTCTTCTAGGTTTTTGCTGCGTAAGGACCTTAATATCAGTCAACCTTTCTTGAACATAGCGCAAAATTCTAAAATTCCGTCCATTAAGCTAGCTCGCTGATTTTTCAAAATTAGGTGCGAGTTACTGTACCTTAATTATAACTCCACAAGAGTCAATAGTTCCGATAGATGCTCTCTCCGCAACAGGCAGGCTCGACAAGATTGTTTTCATTTTCTAGCAGAATGCCCAGTTTTAGCGGAATTCCGAGCACGGCATATAGGCTTGCCCACGTTGACGAGAGAGCACCTATCTTTTTATTAAATAACCCCGAGTCTTTAAATCTGATAAAGTTTGCGATGGAAGCCTGGAACTACAGGAAAATGCTTGTTTTTTATTTCAATTATTAAATCTTTACTGTGTATATATCAGAGACACCCTGGTTATTTATATGTGCATAAATAGATATGTTGTTATTTTAGTTTACTTATATAGTTTTTTTTCTCTTTCTTTTGTTTATTCCTTAAGAAGAAATGTGTTTCTTGTTTATTAAAAATGTATAGTTCGACTCCGGCAGACGGTTGATAGCCATTGCCGTTATGTGCCTTTTGGTTATGTACAATTTTTTTTCTTTTACTCTCTTTTGTTTATCTAATAAAGTACTTTTTCATTCATTCATTCATAAGCAAGCTTCACTTATATCACTATCTAGGCCTCATAACAATTCCTCTATCAAGTCTATTGAGCTCTTATGTATGTTACATATGTTACACACATACATATGTTATATTACTTGGCAAGATACTGTTTAATTACACAACTTGCGAGTGTATATAGACGGCGTCGTTCAGGGATGGTCAATCTATTATTTTGCTAATAATTTTTTAGTATGCAATAATTGTTTAGTTTGTACATTTCCTTATGCGTATGTCCTTTTTATAGGCTATGGAAATTGTAAAAAATACCGTTTGACAGAAACAACTAGCTACTGTAGTACCTTGTTGGTCTGTATCGTCAAGCTCCTATTTGCTAATCATTTTTGATTTTACAATAACAGTTTGGTCTGTGCGTTTCCGAATACCTATGACCTTTTTATGGGCTATTCAATCGGTAAAATAACTTTTGGCTGTCAAAACTATTCAGCATATACTAGTCATGATGGTGGAATTTCTATTTGGGTAATAATTTTTGATTTGGCAATAATTTTTTCGTCTTTGCGTTTTCTCGTTCGTATGTCCTTTTTATGAACTGTTATAATTACCCTTTGACTGAGAAAACTAGCGAGCATGGACAAATCAGTCCGATCAGAAATCTCCACGGCAATATCTGAGAATACTTTTTCACCTGTCTGGTCTATGCGTTTCCTCGTGTTTCAGTCCTTGCTGAAGGTTATATTAATTGGCAAAATACCGTTTTGACTCAAAACTAGCGATTAGCTCGCCATGTTGATCAAACTTGAATTATATCACAAAATTTTAAATTTTTTTGAACCGAATGGTTGGTCTGTTCTTTTCCTCTTGTATACGTCCTTTTAGTAGGTTATATTAATCGGCAAAATTCCGTTTGTCTGTCACAACTAGCGAGCCTGTTTAGATCAGATTGATCAAGGTACGATTGTGCTAATAATTTTTATTTTGCAATGGTATGGTATGGTAGAAAGGATACTGGGAAGCGGGGCTTGTATTCCCCAGGCACTGCAGCCTTCTGGCTTATTGTACCTTCCCAGTTCTCTAGTTTAGTCAATAGACTCAATCCTTCTTCTCAGAAGTATCAGGTCATTGACTGTTATTGCTGCAATTCGGTTCCCTGAGTCTTTTTCGTACGTTAGGTTTAACCTCCATTGAGCTGTTGCTTCGCATTCGAAGATGATATGAGTGGCTGTTTCCTCCTCCTCATTACATAATCTGCAAATGGGGTCATCGCTGTATATACCCATGTTGTGTAGATGTTTTCTCAGATACCAGTGACCGGTTAGTAGTCCCACCACTCCTCTGAGTTTTGCCCTTTCCGATTGCACCAGTGTTTTTGCCAGTTTTGGTGAGGGTTGTTTCATCATAAGTTTACTATGTCTAGCACCGTTAGAGTTTATCTACTTCTCTCTTTGTTTTGTTTGGATCCATTCTGCGATGGAGGATTCTATGTTTGTTTTTGTTATCCCATATTTTGCAATAATTATTTATGCTTTTCCTCGTTTGTATGTTCTTTTATATGTTAGGCTAAATACCGGTTTGACTGTCACAACAATGTAAGCTAGCCATGTTGATCAAGCTTCAGTTATTGCACCATGTAGGCTTCACAAAATAAATTTAACACCGAGTGATGGGTCTGTTTCCTCATGAATATCTCTTTTTGCATATTTCAGCATAATGTTTCTCCAAAATTTCATCTCGCCTTTTTCACGTCGGCTTGCCCCGTTTCTAAAGGTTGGCGAAATGCCGCAAGACTAAGGCAGAGGGGATAAGAGCAGACTCGGATGATTGGAGACGGTCAAACAACAGGTTCATCACCTCGCAGACCACAATGTTACATTTTTTCTCTCTAAATTATGACTAACCACTCCCCGGGTTAAAGAACGTTCTCATCCTTTAAGAATTCTTCGAAGAATTGAAGAATCTTTTCCTTTAATGTATGCACGCTATATAAAATAAATTGTGAGATATCTGTTAGAGAAGCGATATATAATTTCTCGGTTCCGTCATTAGAAATTTATTTTTAGAAACAAACTTCTTTTTGCTTGGTTGCTAGTTAGCGGACACGAGAAGCCCGAGAAAGCTTCGGATGAGATCATAGCGAAAGTAAAAAGCACTTAGACGGTACAGTTGACTCGTTCGTGAGCCCAAGTGAAATTAATTTACTGACGCCGCGCAGGCCTCTTGCGGTAGTAAACCCTTTATGAGGTGGGCCCGGCCCAGGGAAGAGAAGAAAGTTATTTATGCTTCCGTCTCATACTTTATTCATTTTGTCGGTTTATTTCGGTAGGAACCGCATTCCGGGCTGGACTCGTCGGTAACAATGTGTGGAAATCGGTTCTCAGGAAGGTGCTCTTAGTGGAGAATTCCGTGATGTCTTTGATGAAGTTAATGAAGGTTTTGGCTCTTCAAGGATAATCCCGGATGAGACTTGATGTAAAGATGATGATACCTTAATAATCTTCTGAGAAATAGAGCGTTAACTTGAAAGGATTCCAACATTAAAGGATCACTGATAAAAGTACCTAAGTTTTTATAAAACTATACTTTTTACTCTTTTTTTTTCTATTAAAGTTTTAAATTGGCCTCCGTCGACCTTCCGGAGCGTTGTCTTACCATCCAGGGAGAAAAATATACTTCTCTACATGGCAAACTCGCTCGTTAACAATGATTTTATTTCCACCCTTGCAACCCATTTAGAATCCACATTTACTCCGCATCAAGGCAATAAATGATGCCCCTCACGCAAACAGGTAATGCATAACCTTAGCATACTACTTTCTCTTCGTCTATCTCCCTCAAACCTTTTAATCGTTTTCTCAAATGCACTAGTGGAAAATCGCCTGGGCATGATCTAACTACCTCCACCTTCGAAACCTATCACAAAAGTTTTCTTAACTACAATATAAATGTCACCACTCTATCCACTCTTGTGGAAATATTTCGTCGTTGTTCTCATTCCTAAAGCTCACAAACTTGCGTCGTCGGTGGTCGCAACAGTTTAGTCGTTCGTCACTGTGAGGTAAAGGTCCCGGGTTCGAATCCAGCGGACCTGCATTTGAACCCGACATTCTTACAAATGGGCTTTTTTCCCCCGAGGATTGATATGACCTCAGCTATTGCGAACATTCGAACATTATGAACATTCATCCTACAGATCCATCAGCATTCTTCTTGCAATGTCCAAAACCCACGAAAGACTTATTTTAAAGCGATTAATCCCCATTCTAGGCCGCGGTAGCCGAGTGGTTAAGGCTCATAGATCCCGCGGTCGTGGGTTCGATCCCCACCGTCTCCTCTGGACTTTTTTCTGACGCCTAAGGGGGCCGGTGACCACAGTTGAAAGAAATTGACACGGCACTCATCAATGGAATGGGCGGGATCAGATCTCAGTGACCCTGAATTTGGTCCCTATTCACTTCAAACATGAGTTTCTTCCACGGAGGAACACCGGGGGCTCAAATTCACACGTGTTGCGAGCCCCCAAAAATGGAGCCAGGGATAAAGTACAATAAGCTGAACAGCTGCAGTGCTCAGGGAGAACCCTTCCAGTTCCTGGTATCCATTGTTTTAAAAAAACCATCCTAGACAGTCAGAAAATAATTCCCTCTCGCCAATCTTTCGTCCACATAATTATGCGTTCGAACAAAGATTCAGAGTTGTCGATACCACCTCCTCTCCTCCATAGAACAAATAGTATTGCTTGGGTGAATAATGTAGCACAGACTTTTGATATGGTCTGGCACCCGGGCATGCTTTATGTGCTTAAACGCTTCCTACTCACTCCACCTGCTTCAGAGTTCGCTACAAGCCGGCGTCCCATACGGGAGCATTCTTGGTCCCATTCTTTATATTGTGCTGATATACCCTCACACCCCAATGCCGTCATCACGACCTACGCGGTCGATATAGCAATTTTATCCTCTAACTCGAAGCCTATACAAGCTAACTCCAACATCCAAGACTGCAGACAAATGTACTCAGTGTACATTCATATTGAAAACAGCCTTGCATTTCCACTCAAGTCAAATACTTAATACGATACCTATTCAGCAAATTGACGTAGAATCTCCACACAAAATTAGACGTCTAGGACCAAAATCCGTCTTGACCGTCAACAGTAAACTAACCTTATAAAAAACTACTGAGACCACTTTGGACATACGAAGTGGAACTCCGGTGTTCTGCGAAACCATCTAACATCCAGCTCATCCAATCGTTCCAATCAACAAACCTCAGACAAATCGTCAAAGCTCCTTTCTACGTCACTAACCTTACTATCCACAACTGGTGATTCCTTTTGTAAACTGATCAATTCCCGATTCCGAAAGTTTCACACCAACCTCGCGGACCGTCCTAACCATTAATGCTCGAGCCCTCTCTACACATTCCCATCCCGAGGAACCCAATCGACAATGGACTTCAGACATCCTTACCTCTTATCATCACACTGTCAGCGTGGTTTCTCATGGCATGTGTTCTCTGGATGCAGCGCTGATATTAGTGTTAGTGCTGCGACCGCGTGAAAAAAAACCCTGCTATGATCACAATTGTAATATGTATAGACTATAAATTAAAAAATGAAAAATTGATTTTTTTCTGTATTTGACATCTGCGAACTGTAAAAACTATTGGAAAGGGTTTAATTGTGTCCTTAAAGTCCACTAAAAAATAATAGTTCCAAACGATCACTGAGGACATGTCCCTTCTTTTCATACAAAGTTTACCAACCTGATGATATCCGTGAATAATTCCCTCAATAAATCTTCATATTTATATGGATTTCACGTCCAACATTTGAATTCACACTTTGCATTACTTTCTCTTTTAAAATTTTTACTTTTTTTTCTAATTTGGCATAATGAAAGGTGGTTTCTCTTCAATCAGATTCCAAAAAACAGCTCGATCCGTTTTATTTTTTATATTCATCCTATTTGATTATGAACTGAACCGTGAGAAAAGAAATAGGTTGTGCAGTTGTAATAAAAATTATTAATAAAGCCAGGGTAGAATAGATTTTATAGGCGTTGGAAAACCGAGGACCAAGGGCACATACCTGCATTAAACAAGACATTGATCTAGTTTTACTCACAACAAATAAACCAGTTTAAAAACTTGTGAGAATTCTGAGAAAAAGGGTTTTTAATCCGTACTGCGCGCAATAAATTATTTTAAAAAACAATTTCAACAATCGAAGCGAAAGGATATGAAATTGTTTCGTGTCCACAATCGCTTCTGGCCAATTAAGGCGTTTACTACTTTTACCGGATTTCCTTTTTGTAAATTGATCAAATCCAAATCCCCAGACGTATCCGTTTGTCCGAATGATACACGAAAAGATACACGGGGCCCGTTTTCATGGCCGTTGCTTTCCCTCCAGCTCGAAAGTGAACTACCAGTGAAAGTAATAACCCCGAATCCATATTGAACTAGGATCGGCCGGCTTTCTGCGAGGGGCCCATGCGAAAAGTATCCTCATGAATATTCTCGTGAAATAACTGATCGTAGGATTATAATTTGAAGATCGTATTTCACAAAATTTGACTCCCACGAGAGGAAGCCCTGCATTTATCAATGAACCTTTTAAGAATCCGTAAATAAATCAACAGCTATACCAATCAAACAACACAATATATTTTATACAACGTACAAAACGTTCCTTATCAAAATTTCACAAGTAGCCGCCAAACTACAAATCATATTCATACAAAATTGAAACAATGTATTTTATTAAAACCTTATTAATTATATTTTTAAATTGAAACAGTAATTATTCATAGTTATTTTCGTCTATGACAAAACGATTAGATAGGCTGTATCACCAGGATACAGAGACCGTGATATCAACGTGACAATAGCCCCTTGGAAAATCAGGACGTTCTGTAACATTCTGTTAATTATTTACTTCTAAATTTTCAATTAATGGTCGACATATTATCTGAAGAAGTTCGTTTGTATATTTTTATAATATATTAATTTGTATGGAATAAGTGAAAATATTGGTCAGTTTTTATTTGTGATTGTTCTAGTCAGCAGATAACCCAATATACGGAAAATGTATAAAGAAGTTTGAGAAATTTAAATTATTATAAGTGGTTTAAAGTAAACTAGGAGCTGTAAAATCTAGGGCAATTTTTTTATTAGGGTTTCAAATAATTTAAAGATCGTCTATGTTCTGCTATTTTGTCAGTTTGTGCGTTGTGTGTCCTTTTTCCTACAGTTTGCGAAAATAATTCAAATTCAATAGTTTTAGTGGTCCTCTCGACCAATTAATATATATCAATTAATTAAGGTTTTTAGATGAGATAAAAAGTCAGTGTCACGAGCGGGATTCGAACCCACGATCTTCGGCTAGATACGCCGCTGCTCTACCACTTGAGCTTTCGTGACCTCGATTCACTCGGACACTAACTTCCCATCTCAACCACACCTTTTGAATTTTCCCTCCTTTTTGGCATTTTTCAAATGTCGTGTAATCGGATTGGATTCTCGACGACAACTGAAATGGCCACGGAGAGCTTTAGTGAGGTATACTTCATGATTGAAATTGAAATCGGTTATGTTAATTTTATAAGGAAAAGTGAACCTTTCAATTTTTCGAAATCAGAAATGTAGAATCATGAAAGAAGGATCATCACAAATAGAAAAATCAGTTTATGTTGATTAATAAGATCGATGTTACTGACCAGCAAATCTTTACAATTTAGCATGGATAGTGGTAAGGTATGAGGTCGATTAGGTATTTATCGATTGCCAAAATTTCGGCTTATATTTGACCATCCTCAGCCCTAAAATATAATGTGGTTATAGTAAATAAATCGATCAATAACAGAAATATCGGGAGGCGTCGGTGTCCGCAACGGTTTAGTCGTTGACACGGTGCTCATCTCTGTAAGGTAAAGGTCCCGGGTTCGAATCCGGCGGCCCTGCGCTTTGTTTCAAAAACCTGTTTTTTTGTTTTGAGGGTTGATATAACTATGGTGTATACCTGCGAACTCTCGTAAAAAAATTTTACTTACTATACTTAACGAACAGAAAAACCGGTACAGATTAGAGCCACGATAAAAAAATATGCCAATGAGAATTCATCCAATAAAAAAATCAGTAAATATTGTTCAATAACAGAAATATCGATCCTTCGCCAACAAGGAAATGAGTTCAGATTGGCATCACAAATTTAAAAAATTAGGTACGACGCATGTACCTATTTTTTTAAATTTGTGATGCCAATCTGAACTCATTTCCTTGCGAAGGACCGATATTTCTGTTATTGAACAATATTTACTGACAATTAATTAAGGTTTTTAGTTGAGATGAAAAAACGTTAATGGCATGAGCGGGATTCGAACCCACGATCTTCGGCTAGATACGCCGCTGCTCTACCACTTGAGCTATCGTGACCTCGATCCACTCGGACACCAACTTCCCATCTCAACCCCCACCTTTTTGAATTTTCCCTCCTTTTTGCCATTTTTTAATGTCGTGTAATCAGGATTCGATTCTCGCGACAAATGAAACGGCCACAGAGAACTTTAGTTAAGGAATACTTCATTTTTATTTATTAAATTCACTAGTTTTAGTGGCCATTAATAATAATAATTATTATTATTATTTTCAACTCGAAGACAATCGCGGAAGTTTAAAAGCTCACTTAAATAAAATAAAAAAGATAATAACGCGAACAAGTATGGTAAGGACACCATGATCTCATTTTCGCCGGACAATAAATTCCGTTCTCGTCAAGGACTTAATTTCCAAGTCGAACCCAACGACAACTGTCAAAACCAATGAACATAAAACAAATCGGTATTTTTCCCAACGGATTCGATAATCGGGGACGTGTAGGCCTGGGAGAAAGTGCCTTAGGGTCTCTTCCCATAAACAAGAGGCGTCCAGTGAGAGGAGGTTTAGGAATTTCTCGCCCTTTAAGCTAAACAAGAATTACAAAACAAAACAACTTTACACAATAGAAAAAAAAATCAAACTCTAATTTATAATGCACTTTATTGCCAAATATCTTAATTTCTAGTTTTCCAATGTAATATATATATTGTTGAAAATTGTTCGGATTATGATGGTGAATTATAAGTGGTAAATTTTTAATGAATAGATTTAAAAGCAGGATTCCACCTTAGAATAACAGTTAGGTGCATCTCGTAGGTGCATGTTTACCTTGACCCTCACATACCTTAGCCGTTAGCCTATTTCCTGCTTTACGAGTCCGATCCAATTTAATTAATTCAGGCGTGTTTTTCTCAGTACGTCTTTTCCTATTGCATATTATCAACACGAGATCTCCGGGTGTATTTCCCTGTACGCACCTGTATTTAGGGCGGGGATGACACACATGATTTCGTCGAGAAACCTCGTTTGCGTATATGTCTTGCGGGCTGAATATGAAAAAAGGAGGGCGGTCTCGAACGGTTGACCTATTGTTTCGAGGGGGCGGAATATGTGTACGAATAAATGAACCTAACGAAATGCGATATGACACACATTCATATATTCCATGACACAAAGCGATTAGCTATTCTAATGTCTTCGATTCCAATTAGAAAAGTCGGAACATATTTTCATATATTTGTTTGTAGTTAACAGGTTTTGTAAACAATTTAACAAGAGTTCTATTATGTTAGGGGTAACAAAACCATATACAGAACGTAAAAATTTGAAAGTATGGTACAGAAATGATAGGTCAAGTAAATTTGAATTTAACGCTGCTATCTTTCGGATTTGATTCATACTATTTTGGGGTACATTTAGCGTTAAATTGCGTGGTCCTCTGTTTTAACCCAACCTAGATACCTCCCGAGATTTATCCTTGAATTCTGTATTCCTTTAATTCTGTATTCCTTTGTGATTTAACCCTACATAGATACATCCTTAAATTTATCTTTAAATTCTGTGGACCTTTGTGATTTAACCTTATCGAGTTACCGTTCTGCATTTAGTCTTAAGTTATGTGTCCCTATTTGATACTAACTAGATATTTCCCTAATTTTATTCTTAAATTCTGTGGTCGTTTGTGATTTAACGATACCTAGTTACTTCCCGAGATTTATCCTTAAATTCTTTGTTCCTTTGTGATTTAACCTTACTCGGTTACCTCCCCAAATTCATCTTTAAATTCTGTATTCCTTTGTTATTTAACCCTACATAGATACCTCCTTAAATTCATCTTTAAATTCTGTGGTCCTTTGTGATTTAACCTTACCTACTAGTTACCGTTCTGCATTTAGTGTTAAGTTATTTGTTCCTATGTGATTTAACCCTACCTAGATACTTCCCTAATTGTATTCTTAAATTCTGTGTCGTTTGTGATTTAACCTTACCTAGTTACCTCCCGAGATTTATCCTTAAATTCTTTGTTCCTTTGTGATTTAACCTTACCCAGTTACCTCCCTAAGTTTATCTTTAAATTCTGTGTTCCTATGTGATTTAACCCTACATAGATACCTCCTTAAATTTATCTTTAACAAGTTTAAATCCTTTGTGTTTTAACCTTACCTAGTTACCTCCCGAAATGTAGCCTTAAATTCTGTGTCCTTCTATGATTTAACCCTGCCTAGATACTGTTCTGCATGTAGTCTTAAATTATGTGGTCCTATATGATTCAACCCTACCTTATACTTCCCTAATTTTATCCTTAATTTATGTGGTCGTTTGTGATTTAACCTTACCTAGTTACCTCCCAAGATTTATCCTTAAATTGTGTGGTTCTTTGTGATTTGTCCTTACCTAGTAACCTCCCTAAATTTATCTTTAAATTCCGTCGTCCTTTGTGATTTAACCTTACTTAGTTACTACCCTAAATTTATACTTAAATTGTGTGGTCGTTTGTGATTTAACCCTACTTAGAGGTAAGCCACTGCATTTAACATTAAATTCTTTGGCCCTTTGTGACAACCCACCCTACCTAATACTGTACCTACCCTTCAATTATGTATTCCTTTGTGATTTAACCATACCTTTATTGATCCTTAAATTCTGTGATTCATCCCTACCTAGATACCTCATAGCATTGAACCTTAAATTCTGTAAACCTTTGTGATTTAACCCTACCTAGATACCTTGTTGCCAACTACCATGGAAAATAAACACCCCTTTAAAAATAGCAGTTTCCTTGTTACCTCGCTAATTCTTTGGCTCTCCAAGATGCAGTATTTTAAGCCAAGACTTCTCAATCAGGTCTCTGCTTGTTTTAGAACAAGTAAGCTTTTTTCTTTGTATTTGTTCAAAATTTTTTTTATACTTTCCGGCGTTTTTAATGATAGTATTGACTCGATAAATACTGCTATCTTTCTTTGTGTGCAAATTTCTCCAATCCTCTAATAAACATCTTGGCACCTATTTATTACTTTCCCCTGGCAATGGAGGTTTATTAGGCACTTCCGTCATAAACCAAGGGCATAAACACGGGAAAACGCACAGACCATAATTAATTTCTTTTACAAGTGCATTTCTTCTTCTGTCTAGGATATCGCTGGATGAATAGAATAGACGTTTTCTTTTAATTTATCGAGCCTTCTAGCGTAATTAGAACATTCGTCTTTATGGCGTTGAAATCACTCTCGGGACCGGCTTTACATCCTTGATTTTATTGATCCTCACTAAAGAGGCTGTTTTTTAACGTTTTTTTTAATTTATTTTATTACTTCCTCTCAGGCTGGTAGTTTTTCAAGGAGAATCGTCTATTAAAAATAAAATATAAATTGAGGGCGTACAAGATAAAAAAACAGAATCATTTACGAGACAGGGAAATAATTTTCAATAGGCAGATAATTAAACAGTAGAATAATTGACAATATTGAGAACATAAGTTATCGATTAAAACTTTTAACTTTAGAGATAAAGTTCCGTTATTTATTCCGTTACATTTAAATGACTCTAACAAGTAAATAATAAAAAAAACTCCTGGTACTTATATAAAGTGATTAAGTTCATGTTGCTACGTGTTCTGCATATATTACTTGATTAGCATAAAGATAGTAAACCGAATGGATGTTGTAGTGCATGTAATGGAAAGTAATAAAGGATTAAAAATTAAACACGGATCGGCGGTTTTCAGCACTGGTCGGATCGGACCATTGACCATTGACCATCGGAACTTCCGGGGAGGAGGTTTGTGGTCTCGAGCGTGCCTTTTGGGCATTGTCTTCTAGGAAATCTGTGACTGTGACGGCGTCAGGCGTCAGTTTTTTTCATCGTAAAAACTAAAAAAGGTCAGCATCAGGACCGGGAACAGTCTCATTACACATCGGTAGACTCTAATTTGCAACAGACTACCGCCCGGACTGGTTCCAAACACGCGTTTATAGCCGAGCTTACGTGTTTGTAACTGAAGTTCTTTTTTTGTTAACGAGCTTTAATCGGGGGTTATTATGCGAGATCTACCACCAAGGTCGGAAACGGTCGAGTCTTTTCAGAACCAATTTTCCGTCTAATTATTATCCATTAATTTGATAATTGGATATAAGTGCAAGTTATCTCATTATGCCTTTTTGTAAAGAAAGCCCGAATTGGGCGTTTACGATGGATTTTGTACAAGGTGACACACGGGCCAATTTTCTCCTTTATTTCCCATAATTTGCGGATATTCTAAAGGTCGTCAAATTACGTCAAAATTTCTTATTTACGCGGGTTAGGTTTGATTTAATCAGTAACTGTTGTTTCTATGCCTTAGGCAAAATATGATACTTTTTTCAAGCGAAAGGCGAAGAGTTAAATGGGTTAATAATAGTGTAGGAGACTTCAAAGAAAAACTATAAGAAAGAAAGAGAAACCTAAAAATTATGCTAAACACAACCGATTGAAAAATTAGCCTTGAGCTTCCAACATTGGTATTAGTTACCTAATTTCATAGGCATTCCATCCTAGATGTCCCTTTTTAGAAAATCATCCGCGGATGATTTCTCATTTACTGAACTATCCATTTGCAATTTGACTTTCGCTCTTCTTCAAAATAAAAATCAAAATAAGGCCAAACGGGGTTAATTATTACTGACTCATTTAACACTACTTTTTAATATTCGTGCGGCCATTTTGGCTAGAATTTCATGAAAGCCTGAAATTTACTCATACTAGTATTTAAACATCATGGGGCCACTTCTTTAAAAAAAAAAAAAAATCAAGTCAATTGACCTCCTTACGAACCTCTTCAATTTAATTAGATAAGATTCAAAGTTTCGTAGCAGGAAATAATTTAATAAAGCCTGAACAGTTTGCATTTTCAAACAAAAAATACCACTGATGCTGTAATGAATTGTATATCCTTCTTGATATCTTCCTATTTACACAAGAGAAACCAAGCAGTTAAATTATCCAATAAATTCTCCCAGTTTGAAACTTTTATAAACGATTTGTCTGTAAATCAGAGCCTTTTTGCCACTAACAAAAAAAAATTAATTAAGGCTTGAGTTTACAATAAACTGATAACTAAATATTTACACAAACAGGCAGTAAAATTATCCAATAAATTCTCCCAGCTTATAATAATAAATAAATATTAGTGTTGCTCAAGGGTCAATCTTGGGACCTCTACTATTGTTCATCATTTTCATAAACGATTTGCCTTTAAATCAGAGGATTCTTGACCCTTTTTGCTATTGAAGCAGCTAGCAAAAGAAACAATTTAATGAAAGCTTGAATTTATAACAAAACTGATATCTTCATATTTATACAATAGAAAACAGGCAGAAAAATTTTCCAATAAATTTTCCCAGCTTGAATAAATAATTAACAGTGTTGCTCACAGGGCAATCTTGTTACTGCTACTTCTGTTTATCATTTTCATAAGATTTGTCTTTCTTCTTCTTCTTCTTCTTCTTCTTCTTCTTGTAACTTTTTGCTAACAAAAGAGACAATTTAATTAAGGCTTGAGCTTACAACATAAGCACAATAAATAAATTATCGTTATTCCTCGAGGGTCAATCTTTGGACCTCTAGTGTTCACCATTTTTATAAACGAGTTGTCTTTAAATCAGAAAAGAGACAATTTAATAAAGGCTTGAGCTTACAACAAACTGACATTTAAATATTTACACAGTAGCAAGCAGACAGTCGATTTTTCCAATCAATTCTCCCAGCTTGAAGAAATACCTATTATTGTTGCTCAGGGGTCAATCTTTGGGCCTCTACAGTTCACTATTTTTATAAACAATTTGTTTTTAAATCAGAGAGTTCTTGTCATTGTCATTGTCTTTTGCTAACAAAAGAGACAATTTAATTAAGGCTTGAACTTACAACAGACTGATATCTAAATATTTACACAAACAGGCAGTAAAATTATCCAATAAATTCTCCCAGCTTATAATAATAAATAAATATTAGTGTTGCTCAAGAGTCAATCTTGGGACCTCTACTATTGTTCATCATTTTCATAAACGATTCGCCTTTAAATCAGAGGATTCTTGACCCTTTTTGCTATTGAAGCAGCTAGCAAAAGAAACAATTTAACTAAAGCTTAAGCTTACAACAAAATTAATATCTTCATATTCTACACAATAAAAAAACAGGCAGTCGAGATATCCAATAAATTCTCCCAGCATGAAGAAATAACTATCGGTGTTGCTCGGGGTTCAATCTTGGGACTTCTACTACTGTTAGTCATTTCTTAAACAGTTTGCCTTTAAATCAGAGGATTCTTGACACTTTTTGCTATTGAAGCGGCTAGCAAAAGAAACAATTTAATGAAAGCTTGAATTTATAACAAAACTGATATCTTCATATTTATCCAATAAATTCTCCCAGCTTGAATAAATAATTAACAGTGTTGCTCACAGGGCAATCTTGGGACTTCTGCTACTGTTCATCATTTTCATAAGATTTCTTATTCTTCTTCTTCTTTTTGTAACTTTTTGCTAACAAAAGTGACAATTTAATTAAGGCTTGAGTTCACAACAAACGGATACCTTAAATATTTACACAATAGAAAGCAGGTTGTCAAATTATCCAATAAATTCTCCCAGCTTGCAGACATAACTATTGTTATTCCTCGAGGGTCAATCTTTGGATCTCTACTGTTCACCATTTTTATACGTTTAAACGATTTGCCTTTAAATCAGAGGATCCTTGACAGTTTTTGCTATTGAAGCGCCTAGCAAAAGAAACATTTAATTAAAACTTTAGCTTATAACAAAACTGATATCTTCATATTTACACAATAGAAAACAAGAAGTGAAATTATCCAATAAATTCTTTCAGCTTGAATAAATAATTGTCAGTGTTGCTTGGGAGTCAATCTTTGGACCTTTACTGTTCACCATTTTTATAAGCCAGTGGTCTTTAAATCTGATTGTTTTTGTCACATTTTGCTAACAAAAGAGACAATTTTATTAAGGCTTGAGCTTACCACAAACTGATATTTAAATATTTACACAATAGCAAGCAGGCAGTCGAGTTATCCAAGAAATTCTCCCAGCTTGAAGAAATAACTATTGTTGTTGCTCAGGGGTCAATCTTTGGACCTCTACTGTTCATCATTTTCATAAACGATTTGCCTTTAAATCAGAGGATTCTTGACACTTTTTGCTATTGAAGCAGCTAGAAAAAGAAACAATTTAATAAGGTTGAGCTTATAACAAAATTGATATCTTCATATTAAATTCTCCCAGCTTGAAGAAATAACTATTACTGTTGGTCAGGGGTCAATCTTGGGACCTCTTCTGTTCTTCATTTTCATAAACGATTTGCCTTTAAATCAGAGGATTCTTGACACTTTTTGCTATTGAAGGAGCTAGCAAAAAGAAACAATTTTATAAGATTGAGCTTATAACAAAATTGATATCTTCACATTAAATTCTCCCAGCTTGAATAACTATCTATACAAATAACTATCGGTGTTGCTCAGGGGACAATCTTCGGACCTCTATTCAGTTATAATAGTTTTCTTTTCATCTTTTCTTTGATTGTTCCTTTTATCTCTTTCTAAGTTATGATTTCTAGGCATCTGCAGCTTTTACCCATTTATCTTTATCATCTCTCATAATATGCCCTACCCATTTTCATTTCACTGATTGAACTCAGTGTTCTTATGTCTTGCACTTTTGTCTGTTGCTGTATTTTTGTGCTTTTCTTTAGTTTTTTATCTTTGTACCTGTGAAGTTCCTTTCTGAGGCTCTTTTAAAGCTCTTTGAGTCGTTTCTAGGGTCTCTTCTGTGCCAGTAATTTGATCTGTAGATAAGACATTTCACTTGTCCAGCACCTTTCATTTTATAGGATATATTATTATTTTAATAATTTCTTTTAAGTCCCAGTATTTCTTTCAAGATATGGTTGGTCTTCTTGCTAAATCCTTTCCTGTTCTATTCTTGAAACTCAATCTATCCTAAATAATTGGTTTCCATAAAGTATTGTAGTTTTCTTCCCTCTGTCTGGTTGTCTTTTTATTTTGGTTCATTTTGCAGGTGTTTGAAGACTTTCTTTTTCCAATCATGTATGTTTCGTGAAGTTTCAGGAGTTTCTGTAAATATTATGATGTCATGTACAAAATGAAGAAGCGTGTCTTCTCTCCTTCCCTGTATAGTTCCATCTTGCTGAGTCTTACACTTTGTTTTATACCCCTTGTCCATGTTTGATGTCAAAATATTCTCCAATAATTAATTTAGAGTATTTGCACATTTCTTTAATTATTCTCAGGATTTTTGAGGTGTATTTTGCTTCCTCAGGGTTAAATAAATGTGTTGTAGGAAAAGAGCTAAACACCTTTTTGTATTCCAAAAAAGCCATACATATAAACTTTCAGGTTATACTTTGGGTATAAGTGTTAGCTAAGATAAATTTAAAACAAAAAAAGAACGTTTTTTATGTTTTCTCTGCTAATTTAAAAATGTGTTCGTTAAAAAAACAAATTTTGCTATTTTATTTTTTTGTTGTTAGGACGATGAGCCGCCCGAAATTACATACTGCGTCGTCGACCAAACCGGTACCCTTTCCCTCCAGACTCTCACCCCTACTCAGCCGATTCCTCCTGAGGATGAACTCAACCTCAAATTTTCTGAGCTGGTTGACGAGCTCGACCTCACAGCACCAAACAAAGCTGCGATGCTGGCATTGCCCAAGGAGAAAAAATGGCAAATCTACTGCAGTCAGAAAAAAGTATTATAATAGTGTCACAATAATGATTATAAAATTATAATAATATTTTTCTTTAGGATATCGAAGGACAACAAACAGATTTATCACAGTTGCCAGAAAATTACATCGAAGCAATGAAGAACTTGTCACTTACTCCGGCCAATGAGTGCGATGCGCTTGATGATTTACAATTGGCGACGGCAACGAGGACCCTAGATGGCGTGAAGACTGCATTGAGGACTCAGCCTCACAGTTTTGTACAGGGTTTTCTTGAATCCGGCGGTCTCACGTCCCTTCTGGCACTTCTCGATGGAATGGACTACACGACATCGCAGTCGACCGTACACACCTCGCTCATTGGATGTGTGAAAGCGCTTATGAACAACTCAACCGGGCGTTCACATGTCCTCGCTCATCCCACCGCAATCCAAACTATTGCAAGAAGCCTAAGTTCAGAAAACATCAAAACTAAAATTGCCGCGTTAGAAATTTTAGGAGCTGTATGTCTCGTGCCAGGAGGGCATAAAAAGGTCCTTGATGCCATGACTCACTACCAGGCTTTCACTTCTGAGCGATGCAGATTTCAAGTATGAAAATGTTTATAATTTAACAATGTTTAATTTTTAAATACTTAATCTACTTGAATTTAACAATTTATTCAAAATTTGCATCCTATAGATTAATATTTGATTTGTTACTTTTTTAAGGGCATCATCAATGATCTAGACCGATGGACTGGTCTATACCGAGATGAGGTGAATCTCAAAACGGCAATAATGTCTTTTGTAAATGCAGTACTTAGCTATGGGCCAGGTCAGGAGAATCTCGAGTTTCGTTTACACCTTCGCTATGAGTTCATGATGCTTGGGATACAGCACGTCATTGAAAAACTGAGAAAGCACGACAATCAAAACCTTGACAGGCACATAGATTTTTTTGAGATGCTCAGAAAAGAAGATGAGAAAGAGCTAGAGAGAAAATTCAATGTGGTAATAGAGCTAAATTTTTCAAATTATTTTGCTTTTAGATATTTGAATTGAGACTAGAATTTAAAAAAATGGTTTCTTTTTTTAGGACAAAGATTTTGATCTGACCAGTGCGACCTCGATGTTTGAAGTGGTAAGAAGGAAACTTAGCCATACCGCTGCGTATCCACATTTGCTCTCACTACTCCAGCATTTTCTTTTACTTCCATGTCCGTATTTACCATTTTTAAAATGAAATTTTCCATATTAATGGTTATTTGTTTGTTTAGTGGATTACGGAAGCCAGCCCCAGCATTGGCTCCTCTTTGATAGGATTGTACAGCAAATCGTGACACAGACTGACAACGGAACGAACCACGACGTGTCAATCGTAGACATAAATGTCAAAGAGATTGTTCAATTGTAATTATTTTTATTGCATTTTTTGTAATTTAGATCCTAAACGTATATTTTGCCCAGGTTGGTGAAAGAAGAAGAATTGATTGCTGCAAGAACAAAAGCAGAAGAGCTTGAGAAAGAAAATACTGAAATGGCAAGCAAACTCGCTAAGAAAGAGCAGGAGCTGGACCAAAAGATACAAGAAAAAGTATGCAATATATTTTTACTCAAACGTACAAAAATAAATTTTGTTATTTTATCATAAAATCCATTGGTTAATAATAGTGTAAGTCTTTAAACAATTTTTAAATTAATTGTAGGAAGACTTAGAAGCTAGTATGGTAAGGACTAAAGAGAGGCTTGAAAAAGAGACAGCTGCACATTTAGAAACAAGGCAGAAAGTATCGGCACTTGAAGACTCTGCAGCAGAACTTCAACATAGATTGGAGCTTGAAGAGAGGGAAAGAAGGCGACTTGAAGTGTTGCTGAGTGAAGGAAGCCTGCCTGATGATACCAAGGTATAATTAAAAAAATAAATAAATAAATAAATAAGTGGTTTTTGAAACTTTCCATATTTTAAATTGTTTGAATTGTTCTAAATAGGCTGAAGGGTTGAACATGGTCAATGGTCATCATCATTTACCACCACCTCCACCTCCACCTCCTGCTGCGCCATTGCCACCGCCGCCACCTCCTCCAACGGCGTTGGCACCACCCGGCCCTCCTGTCCTTTCAGCTAACCCACCACCGCCTCAGCAGACAGTGAGACCAGCCAAGAACGTGCCAAAGCCGTCGAACCCACTGAAGTCGTTCAACTGGTCCAAGCTCCCTGACACAAAACTTTCCGGTACTGTATGGACCGAACTGGACGACACCAAGCTCTACAACTGTATGGACCTTGAAAGCATCGATCGCCTTTTCTGCGCCTACCAGAAAAACGGTGTTGCTGTGAGTATCTAAAATTACATATAAAAAAATGGATTTTTTTCTCATCATATATATTCCTTATCAAGTCATCGATATATTTGAAGATGTTATATAATTAAAATTTCTAGGGGTTTAAACGTAAAAGTCAAGAAGACGATTTAGAAAATTGTGAATCTCAGAAGGTTGTAAGTTCTAAGATTTATTTTCCACTGCCTATCAACCATCAAAACCTATCATTTGCAATAATTTTGCAGTTTCATATTTTATTTCTTTAAATATAGAATAATATATTTTTATAGATAGCAATTATAGATAGATTTGACAAAGAAACAAAATTAGCGTTTATTTTTGTTTTTCTGTTATATAGCACTATAACTATAAGTTGATAAACCATAGTGATCCCATTTTAATTTTATGATGGTTAAAAAGGGGAAAGAGTACTGTTTAAAGAAAATATTGTACTGATCGTTTCTATTCATCCTGGCTCATCATCTTCACTTTCTTTGTCATTTTAACCAAATTTAGTGGTCAAACTGTTAGTTTTTCTGTATGTGTATACTTTTCCCTTTTTAAGGTTCTAATGGTAAACCAGGATGATCATAGATGATCTATGGCAAACATTTAACGATCATTCTTTTTTTTAACACGATATCTTTTCAAATCTTTCAAATTTTCTATCCCATTTTTATCCAATTTATGATACAATTTTAAATGTAAATTTTTTTCAACTTAATTTTTATTCTGTTGAATGAATTAGAAT
This sequence comes from Cimex lectularius, assembly GCF_000648675.2. NCBI lineage: Eukaryota > Metazoa > Arthropoda > Insecta > Hemiptera > Cimicidae > Cimex > Cimex lectularius. The sequence goes on from NW_019392686.1 coordinate 1,803,098, forward strand.
ACACGAAAAAAAGTAACGGTTGAATTAGTTGTAGAAAACTTATCTCATTTATCCAAATTTTGAATACAGAATTAATTTTACTTGTAGCAACATTGAGTAAACCAAGAAAAACAAAAAATTTTATTTGAAATTTAACGGTAAATAACGACTTTGTCCGTGTATTTAATATTATTTAACCCCTTTTTTTTATTGTTTTGAAGAAAGTCATTTCATTGTCAAATGTTTAAATTCTAAGCTTTTAATTTTTTTCCAGAATGAAGGTTCAATTGAAGATTTACGTCAACTGGGAAAAAACAAAACCAAAATTCTTAGTGTAATAGACGGACGAAGGGCTCAAAATTGCACCATTTTACTTTCGAAGCTGAAACTCTCCGATGAAGAAATCACAAAGTATGATTTGATTTAGTGTAAAATAATTAAATGCAGATTTATATAAAATTAATTTGTCGCAGGGTGATCATGAGCATGGATTCGAGGGACGAACTGCCACCAGATATGGTTGAACAGCTACTCAAGTTCACGCCAAGCTCTGAAGAAGCCGCTCTGCTTGAAGAACACTCTGAGGAAATCGACAACCTCGCACGTGCCGATAGGTTTCTCTATGAAATATCAAAGATCCCTCATTACGAACAGCGCCTTAGATGTCTCCACTTTAAAAAACGGTTCTACCACTGGACGGGTGAGGTCCAACCGCGGATCAAGGCCGTTATGGAAGCATCGAGGGAGACGACTCGTTCACGCCGACTACGCAAAGTGCTTGAGGTTGTCCTCGCCCTTGGAAACTATATGAACAGGGGTGCGAGGGGAAATGCTTGCGGCTTCAGACTTGGATCGCTCAATCGACTAGCTGACACAAAGTCAAGTCAATGTAAAGGAACCACCCTTTTGCACTACTTAGTTGAAGTTTTACAAAATAAAGTAAGTTTTAATGCCTTTTTTTATTATAACACAAAAATCAAACAAAACAAAAAATCTGGATTTCTTTTGTAGTTCAAGGATGCACTGAAACTTGAAGAAGACATGCCACATGTTAAAGAAGCAGCAAAAGTCAGGTAAGTCTTTTTTGTTGTCACAATTATTAGTCTGGCAATATTTTAGGTTTTATTTTTTATTAATATCCTCAATCGAACATTATATGATTTCTCTGTGTGGTCTTCAGGGTGGCGAACCTGTAATTTGGTTATTGATCATTTTGGTCTGCCAAGTACTGCTGGAGCAAAGCAGACCAAAATGATCAGTAATGACCAAATTACTGAGTCACATAGCTTTTATTGACTGAAATTAACTCTTTTAAAGGGAATAAATGGCTGTGAGCCACCTCCAAGAGTTAAAATATTTTGAAGATTTCAGGGGAAAATCATGTTGTCATTTTTTGTAATAATCCATAATAAAAAAAATGCTTAGGAAAAATATTTTGTTGTGTATGCCTAATTGACAACATACCACAAATATTAAATAAACACAATTTCATAAAACACTTTTATGGTAACATTTGTATTTATGAATATGGGTAGATTATGTAGAAATTTCCCATTTTTCTTGAGCAATATTTGCCCAACTTTTGCAGGTCATTGAACTTTTCTTTTGATGTTGGCCACAGATCTAAAATACATCAATTTTAAAAATATAGTAATGCTTACAAACCTCTCAACCACGTATTCTCCAACAGACCCATCAGCTTTTTTTCCAACAATTTCCAAACTCCTCAAAATCATTTTGTGTGCTTAATACCCATCTTAGATACTCATAAAATCATTCACTTTCACCAATTTGTCTTCCGTCTCCATCATTCCACAATCCAGCTGTTTCAGAGTTGTTGACGCCATCTTCTCTGCACTAGAGAACAATTAGTATCGCTTGGGTGTATTCCTAGATGTAGCTATGCTTTTAATAGGGTCTAGCATCCAGGCACTTAAACGCTTCCCAGTCCTTATTGCTTATCCTGAAATCCTACCTAACCTAGTCAGATACAAGCCAGTGTCTCACAAGGGAGCATTCTTGGTCCAATCATTTACCCTGCTGACCTACTTATACATCCCAATATCATCCACGTAGCAGATGACTCGACTATTTCTTCTAACAAGCAACCTCAACTAAGAACACCTTGAGCATATGGAAGACTGGTGCAAAATGTCCAAGACAAGACTGAATGAAAAATATACTCAGTGTACGTTCACCTTGAAAAAACAGTCTTGCATTTCCAGTCAAGTTGAATACTTAGGAGTATACATAAACAGCAGACTGACATGGAATCCCCCCCACAAGACTTAAAAGACAAGTTAATAGAAGACATGGACTTCTAGGACCCAATCTGTCTTGACCATCAAAGCTATGCTAACTTTATTTTGGACAGACTGGAACTGCCAAGTTATGGCAGTTGCAGGATCCAACATCCAACATATCCAATCCTTCCAACCAAAAGTCCTCAGACAAATTGTCAAGCTTCTTACTACGTCACTAACCTTACTATCGACAATGGCATCTCTTTGTTTATTTTATAATACATGATCAAGAAACTATTACATAATTCACACTGCTTGGTATTTGATTTCAATAAGTTTTGTACCCCTGGTTTGTTCATGTAAAGAAGTAAATGAAGTAATAACACAATAGGGGGGGGGGTCCATCTATCTGTTGTGTGTTGCGGGCGAGGGGTTAAATCACTTTACAATAAATATTTTCTCCATATTATTCACAATTAAAAGTTCATGTGCTATGTCAAGATTCAAACCCACAATTGTTAGTGTGGCAAATACAAGGCCACTGCAGTCTTATAGTTTTTTTTTTTTTTTTTTTTTTTTTTTTTTTTTTTTTTTTTTTTCATGTCCTTTAATGTGTGAAACAATTTCCTAGAGCACCCTAAGTGCTAAGTGTGCTCTGGTTGATGAAGTCTGAAGGAGCTTTAGTATGGGTGTGCTGGAAGCCTGATTTACTTATTTTGACTGTTTTTGCTTTATATTTTGGGAAGTGTGCTGTAGAACACTGAATCTCAGTTTAAAAAAAAATAATGGCAGATTTTATATTGTGCTAGTCACTTTTCATCACAGGAACAACTTACTACATTTTCTAGGTTATGTTCAACTTGCCGCAAGGTTATGTCAGTGGTGTTTCATAATCGCCTATGATAACCATAATTTGCCCAACTGTTTAGAGATTTTTATCGGATCATTGAAACAATCATGTATCTTTTTGTTTGCTTACAGTCTGCAGGAGTTAGAAAAGGATATGTCACAACTCAAAGTGAACTTGAAGGAAGCTGAAAGAGAACTGGAATTCCAGAGAGTTCAACCGGTTGTTCCTGGTGACAGGTTCCTCCCTGTGATGAAAGATTTTGTCGCTGTTGCAACGTGCAGGTTGACTGAGTTGGAAGACATGTTTCATGATATGAAAACAAGGGTAAACTTGCTTTCACATTTTTTAATTTTAAAAATAATTAATAATAATGATATTATTCTGGTTAGTTTGACCGTGCTGTTCGGACATTTGGTGAAGACAACTCTTCGATACAGCCTGACGACTTTTTTGGTATCTTTGATGCCTTCCTAATATCTTTCGCTGATGCACGGACTGATAATGAGAACTGGAGAAAGCGTAAGGAGGAGGAGGAGAAACGAGCCAGGCAGGAAGCCGAGGTAAATACTCCTCCATTGAGATATTAGCCATAATTACCTTATTGACTATGCATATATAAGACAATTCGTGTACCATAAGTTGTTGTTTTGACCACTGTGTGGGCAATGGGCTCGACAGATGAGGGAGCTGATAAAGTTACGCAAGAGGAACCACAGCGTAGTGGCTGCTGCAGCGACACACGCACTCCCGAAGAAGAAAGTTGGATCTGGCAAAATTGATCAATGGGATGTCATCTTTTAAAAATACTCAAATTGAAATTGCTCTAGTCAAAATTGAGTCAAAACGGATGTTTTTAGTGCTTTAATGGTAAACATTGATTTTTAAAAAATAAATAAAATGAGGACTAAGCACTATACTGGAAAAGGAATCACTGGAATGTTTTTGGGGGCAGAGGAATTTTTATAATGTTTTTGTAATAAATTGGCACAATTTGGAATGTTTGTTTCAACACCGCATGATGTCTTTTTATTAGTTTTCTTGTTTTTAATAAAATTGTTTTTATAGATGAAGAAAAGGACTATGGAAAGAAAGAATTCAAGGACTGTTGAAAAGTCACAGCTTGGAGCTGCATTACACAACGGAATGCACAACGGCGTTCAGAATGGAAAAGGCCAGAACGGTGCTAAGGGTGAATTCGATGATCTCATATCGGCTCTGAGGACTGGCGACGTATTTGGAGAAGATAAGATTAAAAGAAGTCGCAAATCACGTTTCAACGCATCGCCACCACGACGCAACTCCCTTAACCGAGAAGATTCACGCGAACGAGTGATTTCCAGAATCCAGAGTTAATTTATGCAATCAAACCTTACCGAGATTTTATCCAATATTTTTAACACAAGATGCTAGTCGTCAAATTTATTTTATTCAAACAACCAAAGAGGTTTTACAAAATTGATTTTCTCAAATAAAGTTATTTTTATTAACTTTTCTTTTTATTGGCTCTGTTTTTTAAAATATCTTTGTATAAAAGTTTATAAAACAGAAGATTACTGTTGAAAATGGAAAGAAAATGCGATTCAACCTTAAAAAATCTTTTTTAAAAATTTATTGTTGAAAATTCCATACAGAAATGATTTGACCATGGAAAGGTTCTTAAAAATTAACTTTGTTATTTAAAGAAAACCTTAAACAAAATTTTAACATTTCGTTTTTGAATTTATGCCTAATTGTTTTTTTGAGCTTTAACTCAATTTTCAGAACGGATAAATTTTAATAAAAAATGAAGTTTTTTATTCTGGAGGGGGACCAAGGTAAATTGAATATATTTTTAATTTCGTCTAGTTTGGAAGAATTGAAAAAAATGTCTAGTCTATTTATTAAAAAAAAAAACTATAAAAAGATAATTAACGATGTCGTTTATTTTTTGAATGAAACGTTCCATGTTGTCTGTTAAGCATCAAGGGTAAAATACTTGAAAGCTCAAATTCCTAGCGTGTTTCAACAATTGCGGAGAGGAGAAAACAAAACGCAAGTATTACCTGGTCAATTTATCCATTATTAAAGATTTACAATTTATTTAGGATGACATTTATGAAAGAATGATTATCACTAGAGTCTTTTAACTAACTCATCTTCATATAATGTAGTTATTGTTGTATATAGAAAATAAAAACTATCAGAATTTCTTTAAATATACAACACTACCATGAGATAAAAAGGATCGAGTAATTAGAGCGTAGTTCATATTGATAAACTTAACGTTAACCTTTATTACGCAAAATTAAAACGAAAATTGTAAGTTGTGACTGAAAAAAGAAAATACAAATTGTTGAAAAAAAAAGAAGAAAATTTTTCTTTTTAAAGACAATTTGTATAGTTTAAGGGAATTACATTTCAATTTTTTAAATATAAAAGAAAAGTTTGTAATTTTGTACATATTTGTATGTTTCTATTTGTTTTTAGTAATTTTTTGTATTAAAATGCGAAAGAAGGAAATAAATATGTATGTGTAAAGCGTAGAGTCTAGTAGAGAAGATAATGTAAATTTTGAAAGAATAAAAAAAATAACAATATAATTGTGATGTGATGAAAATAAAAATAAATATCTGCTAAAGTTAAGAGTATTTATTAACAAACCCTTTTATAAATCTCTGTTAATAAATATTATTTTAATTATTTTACAAAATAGCTATATGTACGGATATTAACTTTTGAGAACAAAAGTGTTCCAATGGGCAGCTGAATATTCACGGACGAAGTGAAACAGCGATATAAATACAATTACAATATTTACTGACAGCAAAATAAGTTTGGACTGCATAAAAAACAAAAAATAACCCTTTATAGAGGCCGCTAGACAATTAATTGACAACTTAAAAACAGACTGTGGAACGCAGATTCGTTTTTGCTGGGTTCAATCAAACATTGGCTTAAAGGGAAATGAAACTGCGGATGAAGCAAGTTTCTGACAAGAGCAGTCGTCCCATTGCCAGGAAATGAAACTGCCTAAATCGTATTTCAAAGCCTTGCTATAATTAAAGAGCGAATTGAGAATCCAGCTGAAGGAAATTGAAAATGCGAGCCAGACAAAGAATTAGACAGAGTTGATGATGGTCATTAGTCTGCGAATCGGTGAACTCATGTTAAACCGGCACAGGATCACTTACTGGGCCGGCATTGCGCCATCTTCAGTCAGGAACTCAAAGTAAAAAAAAAACCATGAGTAAAGAGACTCAGTGAGTGACCCTTGCCAGTACAACAAAGAAGAAGCCAGTCAAGCTGATGTCAAGTCCTCTCCTGTAATACAACTTCCAAATCAGCCGTTGAGTGGACAAGGAAAAAATAGCGCATATCGAACAGGCCTCTACAACAGATAAACTTGGAAACAAAATATTCTATTGTCTTAACCTCAATCAGCAGAGATCCCTTCTACTTCATACCTTTTGTTCTTCTTGTAGAACACCTCCTGTCCATTTTCTAACCTAACAATATCAGTGTTCTGATTCTGATCTGCATTCCGATAGATCTGCATAAAGAACTAATACATTTTCTAAGAAATATTGATTTCTAAAACATAAATCTTTTCAAACTAAACATTCTAAATGAAACAAGCAACTGTGTCTTATATATAAATAAATAAATTTAAATATGTACTTCTAACCATAAACAAAATTTCACTACATATTAAAATTAGCACTATTATATATAAAAAATAATGATTAAATAATTAACATTGTTCATCAACAAACTCCCAGGCGTTTGGGGTAGCTCTCACTGGAAAAAACACCCACCACTTTTATTTCATTTAATGCATAAGTTGAAGAATTAGTACTTCAATAAATATCAATGTATTTTGTATAAAATCTAAAAAATGTATACAATTATTTTAAAAGAATAAATTTTATTAATTTAAAAGTGAGGAAAAGGAGAAATAAATATATTTAGGTATTTAATTACCAAATTTTTATCAAGAAAAAAAATGGTCCAAATTTTATGCATATGGTCGGGAACATTAGAGGCTCTCAAAGAATTCCTACAACTAATTAATTCTCTACACCATAATATAAATTTTACATTGGAAATTGGCAAAGATGGCTGTTTGAACTTTTTAGACCTAAAACTGTCCATAATAAACAACCTAGTTGAAATAGATTTATATAGAAAACCCACAACTACAGACACTATGATACCAGCGGATTCTTCCCACCCATGGTCTCAAAAGGCTGCTGGTTTCATTTGGCTCATAGACCGGATGTTAAAACTTCCGCTAACACCTGATAACTATAAAAAAGAATTAAAAACTATTAAAACCTTAGCAAAAAACAACGGGTATCAAGAAATATTTATTGATAGGTTGCTAGTTAAAAGAATAAAAAAATTAACTTTAAACGAATCAACAATAGGACTCAGCCACCCCACCACAAATGAATCATTAGGTTTCCGTTGTTTGCCATACATTGGTGAATTATCGGAAAAAGTTAGTAAAATTTTTAAACAAGAAGGTTTTAGAATAGCTTTTAGAAGTACGGGTTCACTTAAAAACATCCTCTCAAAACCTAAAGACAAAGTAGACAACTTGGCAAAAAGCGGGGTTTACCAACTCAATTGTAATGATTGTGATATTAAATATATAGGACAAAGCGGTAGAGAAATAAAAACAAGAGTAAAAGAACACTTGCCTAAATCGAGCAAATTTTCGGAATTTAAGGACCATCTAAAAGAAACAAAACATAATTTCAATTCAAATTTAAATACAAGAGTGTTACATAGTTTCAACAAAGGGAAAGAACTAGATTGGTTTGAGAAATTTGAAATTAAAAAATGTAAAATTGAACATGGTGATAAATGCATTAATAATATAACAGATTTTGATCTACCTCCCATTTTAAATATGTACATAAATAAAAAATAACATAAATAAAAAAAAATAAAAAATTGGAACGTCGCGTTGGCGGAGGTATCAGCGGTTCACTTTGACAATTCATGTCGAGACGTGGTTGTAGAAGTCCTTCAACCTGATGATGAGCTAAAAGGCTCGAAATCCGGATCGTTGCAAAATAACTTACTGTGAGTAGGAACTATCTTTTTAAAAAGGATTGGTAGCTAAAATTAGGTAGTTCTGGTTGCAGCATTTCTTTTAATAATGTGAAAATCTTAGCTGTTTTGCTGATTTTCAAGTGTATTGGGCTTGCAAAACGGCAAGCTGGTTGGAGCGGCATAGTTTTATATCCCTTTAATATCCTTATTAGTGATATTTTTTTTACAATTCGTAATTTGTTGAGTTCTAAGGCATATAGGTGCGATATAGCCTACATAGAAATAATTGCTCGTTTATAGATAACTTCAAGAGATTTGCTTACCAGGCTTTAATAGACATTGGCAGGTTTTGATATCTTACGAAAAAGTTGTAATTCTAAGACAAACCATCCAATCACATAATTTTTATTTTCAAAAGATCGCTCGACAAACCGGTCAGGAGCTAAGATCGTGTATACGACCTTGGACCTATTTTCACCGAGGGCGAAAGTGGTTTCGAAACGCGACGCGACCGTTCAAAAACAGAATCTGCAGACGCCTGAAGAATTTATCCTTAGATCGAAATGTCCAGATGGCCGAGCCGGGCTAAAAGAAACAAACGGCAAACGCCAATTTTAAAAAATTATTGCTTTGAAAATCAGTCGAAAGACATACCGACGATGATTGTTTTATAAAACCGTATTGGACGAAATACAATCTTTTTGGATGTTTTTGATCGTGATCGTGGATGTTGGTTTTGCGAGTCGGTGAACCACGTGACACTGGGTCGGCCTAAACTCCATCTTTGCGCCATCTTCAATGAGATGGTTGAGGGACATCAAAACCCGTGGGTTTAGACGAGCATTTATCGTTAATGATAGTTAAAGTTTGATCTTTGGTTGGCTGATGTTTTTTAACAGTGTTTTTAACAGTTCGACTTTTCAACATCAACCCTGGTTTTAAAAAGAAAAGATAGTACAAAGGAAGAGGAAGAAGGAATTGTTATTATCGATAGTTTTCGATGGTCACAACTCTTCTCAAACAAGAAAAATATGGGAAAAAGCGGACTCGCGTTAATAAAGGTCATTCCCCCCAACCAAAATAAACCATAAATCTGAGATATGTTTATTTTAGTGACAGTACTAAAAGAAATAATCATTATTTTTGAGTTTGACAGGCCTTTTCAGCTTCGCTTCTGCGCCATCTTCAGTGAGGAACTGTTTAAGCGACATCGAAACCCGCGCTTTGGACGGACCCAGTGCTACTTCAAAAGTTTTCCATCATTGTTGATAGTTGTCAATGGTCACATCTCTTTCCAAACAAGTAAAATATGGAAAAAGCGGACTCATTTTACCTCAACTAAAAAAATCACAAATCTGAGATCTGAGAAAAGAAATAATCATATTCGAGTTTGACAGGCCTTTTCGGGTAGTCATATCGAAGAACCTTCGCTTTTGCGCCATCTTCAGTGAGAAACTGTTTAAGCGACATCGAAACCCGCGCTTTGGACGGACCCAGTGCTACTTCAAAAGTTTTTCATCATTGTTGATAGTTTTCAATGGTCACATCTCTTCCCAAACAAGTAAAATATGGAAAAAGCGGACTCATTTAACCTCAACCAAAAAAGCCACAAATCTGAGATCTGAGAAAAGAAATAATCATTATTTTCGAGTTTGACAGGCCTTTTCTGGTAGTCATATCGAAGAACCTTCGCTTTTGCGCCATCTTCAGTGAGGAACTGTTGAATGACATCGAAATTCTTTCAAACCAAAACAGATCACAACGCTGATATAAAAGAGAAATTCAAAGAAGTGACAATGCCAAAATAACTACTAAATTATTATTTTCTAATTCGACAGGCTTTCTGTTTGCCATATCGAAGAACGTACGCCTTTGCGCCATCTTCAGTGAGAAACTGTTTATGCGACATCGAAACCCGAGAGTTTAGACGGACCTAGTGCCAGTTCAATATGTTTTTGATCAATGATAGTTGTCAATGGTCAGACCTCTCCCCAAGCAACTAAAATATTGAAAAATGATTTTTAAACAAAGGACATTCTTCCTAACCAAAACAGGCCACAATTCTGAGATAATAGATAAATGCAATGTAATGACAGTGCAAAGGTAAATAGTAAATTATTAATTTCTAGTTTGGCAGGCCTTTGTTCGATATATCGAAGAAACTTTCCAGCAAGCGTACGACCAAGGCAGCATAAATTGTCATTTTTACAATTTTCCCATTGATGTGGTAACTGGGTCAAAATAAATGACTACTTTATCACGATTATAGTCCTGGTCGATGTCCTTTCTAATTTTTTTGTCTTACAGGCTAAAAGTTCGAAACAGCGCAAGAAGATATGACGTTGTCTGGTAAAACAGTTTTATTTAAAAGGAAATAAATTGAATGGGAAAAGTTTTTGCATAATAAATTAAGCTAATAAATAGGAAAAACTAGGAAATACTTTATTTTTTTTACAAATAAATACATATAACATTATAAAATCTACAATTATTTACAAAAGGTTTAAATCTAAACCAAAATATTGATCTTAGATCCGTTTAACGGTTCTGGACTTGATCACCCAATTTCGAAGATAACGGGTGAACCCAGACCAAAGTTCAGTAACGGGAAGACGGTTCGGCATCGCTCCACTAAGGTATTTTTACGCTGATGAAATTTCTGGGATCACCCACTTTCGGTGAAAAATTGATGTTGACCTTCCGCGGTTCGTCCTCAGTCCCGACGTCGATGAAGCTGTTCCAGTCGAAAAGAAAATAGAAACCGTTGGGTTTGGCGGTGGTCGTGTCACCGGTTCCTCCGAAGGAATCTCCCAAGACGGCACCCGTGTCGCCGGACAAGAGTTCAGGGTCGTCGTCAAGAGGAGTCGTCTTGGGCGGTTCGGTCGGTTCGGCCGTTGTCGAGTTCGGCTGCTGTCTTTTTATCTCGTTCTTCAACTCAGAAAGGGTGAAGTTGTCCGATAAAGGATCGATGTTATCCTGCTCGGCCAGCCTCGTACCGTTCTCCAAGGCTAGCAATTCCTTCACCTCCTCGCTGTTCAGATCGGTGGCATTCCCTTCGGAAATTTCCCGCAATCTGGTAAGGATCTCGTTGACCTTCTGCAGTTCCTCGGTATTGTTCTTGCTCAGTTTTCGAGGGTTGAAGATGAAGTTGTTCTTGGTAGGGGCGACGCCGAGGTCTTGTAGGACATCTTTGCCTGGGAGTTGTTCGACTGGGTCTATGTTGACAGATTTGGACTTTCTGTTGTCTAAGAGGCCGTACGACGAGAGGAAAGATTTCATATCTGGGGACATGCCTTCCGACTCAAAAGATAGCGGTTTGAACCTAGAATAGGACGAAGGGTCCACTGTGGGGGACACGTCTCCTTGGTATGTGATCTTTTCCGTCGTGGCAACTGGGCCAAGAAGACCGAAGCTACTCAGGAGCTCCTTCATGTCCGGTCCGAGAGACTCCGCCGCTACAAAGACGTCCGGATTGGAACCGACTTTTGTCGTCGTCGAGAAGCCGGGTGTCGTTTCAGTAGGTCTGACAGTCGTCGAAGATAATTTGACAGTCGATGAAGTCTCAAACGTCAATTCGGGTGTGACAAAAATTGGTCGAACATTATCCGATGCTGCTTTGAAACTAGGCTGAGTCGGATTTTCCGTCGTGCTGGTAGTCGTGGTGGTAGTGGACTGACGATAGACCGGCCTGACAGGCTTTCTTCTCCTTTTGATAGTTTTCCTCGTCGGTTTCGGCGTCGTCGTCGTGGTCGTCACGTTCTGAGGAAGGACGATCATCACGTCCTTTCCCTGGCGTATTTCAGAAATGAGAGAGAGAATTTCGCCCCTGGTCAGCCGAGGCAAGTTCGGGTCTTTGGCGAGGAGAGATTCGACTTCCTTCACAGCCTCGACGTCCAGATTGTTGTCGATCACATTTCCCCTCGAATTGGCTGCGAGCCATAGTAAAACGAGAGCTAACCACTGAAACAGACATATAAAACGTTGACACCTTTTATTTAAAAAAATTAAAAATATGCAAAATATAACACACGTCATATTTTGTTAAAAGTGTGTATTTCCATGTGATTTGGGTGATATTGACATGTATGCCAATCTAAGGCACTTCAATGGCTCTCTTGCTCCTTTTCCCGAGATATCTGAATCCATCATCTGACTTTTGATTTTCGAAATATTACCTTTATTGAGGAAAAAGGTTTCTTCATAGGCCTAACATCACAAATCTGTTAACACTCCAGCATTGCACTTAGTCTTTCGATAAAGGCCTTCAAGTTGTCTGCATCTACACTTATCTAAGGACTTTGATCATGCTTTCTTGGCTAAACTTGAGTCCTATGGTGTTCATGGTAACCTACTATGACTGAACTGGTAGGTCCTCAACTACATGAACCGAAAGACATTTCGATCAATTCGGAAGTTACTCGAGAATCTCATTTAGGGTCATTTCTTTTTAATATTTTTATTAACGATATCAAATTCTCTCCTTTACTAAAGTTCCTCCTATTCACAGATAACCTCAAAATTTATCTAAATTTATCTATCCGTAGAGTTGATGACATTTCCCTTCTTCAAGAAACTTTTCATGTCTTAAGTGAGTTGACCAAAATCATTTGGATTTGAATATTTCCAAATGCTCTTCCTATTCTCGACATTCCATACTCTTCTTCATACTTATAATTACACTCTTTCCGTCTAGAGTCTCATATGTAAGAGATCGTTGGGTTATGATGGAAGTTAAGTAATCGCTCGAAGAAGACTTTTTTTTAAAAAAGAAGAAACTTTATTGTCAAAACTGTACAATGTTTAATTTTAAACCGACAGAGTGACGGGCAAAAGGCTATCGTAAGAGTAAGGCAAGGATATTTGGGGTTAGGGTTTTTATACTAGTTTAAAGAAATGCTGATTAGACGTTGGGCGGCCGTCTGGACCCGCTACCGCTAAACTTTGCTGACGTGTTGGTCTGAGGGGCGTTTAGTTGTTCCATAACTTCGACGAAAAGTTGGCCTTCTGTAATCACATCCCTTTCATAAAAAAACAAATCGTTTAAAGCCTTAGTTTTAATTAATCGAAATACCCGAGGCATCACCAATCAAGAATCCACTGTCACTCTCTATAAGCTGTTAGTTTTGCGTACACTAGCGTATGCTTCTATCCTCTGGAATCCCTTCTACCACAAATATTCTTACTTTCTTGAGTCTGTTCTTTGAATAGGTTCTGAAGTTCGAAGTAATGTCTAAATTATGAGTTATAAATGCTAGGGGTCTAAGAAATCTCTGGAATCTCTTCCACCACAAATGTTCTCATTTTCTTGGCTCTGTTCAAAGAACATTTCTTAGACTCTTAGCATTTATAACTCACAAGACATAATTTATAGATTACTTTGAACTTCAGAACCTATTCAATATTCCCAGCCATCATACAAAGATACCTTAGTCATTCTCGATGGTTTTGTCTATCAGACATCATCATTTCGCCATTCCCTGTGGTTGGTCTCTGAAGAACAAGTTGCAAGTTCAGTCACAGATATCAACAGATCCACCACGATATAAGAATTTGTTGACGTGTTATTATAACTAAAATGATTAAGAATACAAGTAATCAATATGGCAGCAGGTACAAAATAAAACTCCTCCTAGAGTTCTAATATGGTACACAAATAGATGCAAAATTAAAAAAAGTAGCGAGAGTCAAAACTCCTGGCTTAAGAATACGTCAGATATTACTGTTAATATTAAATCATAACTTTCAATTAATTAAGGTTTTTAGTTGAGATAAAAAAGTCAGTGTCACGAGCGGGATTCGAACCCACGATCTTCGGCTAGATACGCCGCTGCTCTACCACTTGAGCTATCGTGACCTCGATCCACTCGGGAAGGAGAAATTAAATCATAACGTCTAAAAACTTAATCATCCTAGTAAGCTCATCGTCGATGTGTGTCAGATTTCAACATTTCACCATTTCCAGGATATCTGAAGTCACTTCAACACTTAAAAAGACCCACCACAATAATTTCAAACCTAAGAAAGCGTTTAAATTCATTAAGGAGAGTGCATTTTTCGAGTTATGTAAATAAAAGTAAGGCTAAGTCTAAATTGTCGAATATTATGCTGGAGCTCAACCATCCACTTTTAAAAAGTAAATCGGATATCTATTTGCACGTGCTTTGGGTGATATTCCAAAATTAGCTTAATGCTTGGGTCTTCTATTGACACTCAAAGAAATATTTACTGAGGTGTTTCCGAGCTGAAATGCTTACTATCCTAAAGGCACTTCAATAGCTTTCACTCAAAGACGGAGAGTCGAATATCTCTGGGCATACTTCTAAACAGTAAAGAAAGAAACTCACAGTTCTCAGAAACTAAATAAAATCAATGCGTGAGAAGGAAGATAAGCATTGAGAAGGAACAAGCATGAATCAAGATTCTGGAAAACGAAAAACGGTGCAGCAAAAGAGGTTCCTGGATGCAGTAATGTTCACAGCACAAAAACAGCTATGAGAGGAAGAATTGGTGTTTCGTTGACTAAAGTCTCGATAGCTCGATTAGTAGAGCACCCTAGTGGTACTACAGTCGGCGGTCGTGGGTTCAATCCTGCTAAATAAGTACAAAAAAGCCACAACAAAAACAGTGTGGTTGAGTAGGAGGAAGGGCGAATATTATGCTGCGACCCAGTTTAAATGGGTCATAAACGCTAAGAAACCATGGGTAAATCCGAATCTATGTAGATGAAACATCGGCCCGGATGCAGCCTGCTTACGATACCACATAGTTCCACAATTTGGACATATGCCCTAATCAAAAAGCGTTATGTGCAAAGCTGGTAGAAAAAGTCGTACTGAATTTGTAGACCTTAATGTAACTAAACTGTAAATGGTTAGGACGACCTGTCTGTAATCATTACGGGAACAGGTAAAAAAGGGCCTCCTAGGGCCTAATATGGTATACCAATAGATCCAAAATGGAAAAAGGAGTAGAGTCAAAGACCACATGCATCTCACCAAGCAGTCGACAGAGACGATGCCCACAGTGTGATGGCAGTACGTAACATACTGGTGGAGTGTGAGAAACTAAAACATTAAGGTGTGGCCTACCCCCAGATTAAAAGACAGTGCATAACACTGGCTAGGCAGAATTTATTAGAATAATCTTATGGAATGACTGAAAGGAGTGATCGTCGGCGGAATATGGCATGTTAGTAGATGAATGAGTGTATTTATTTGCGTGTTGCAAGTAATTATTGGTGAGTGAATGAACATCGAGTGTTGGTATATGCTGGCATGTGATGTAAATATGTCCCAAGTCATTGCAACCATAAGGTGAGCATTAGATTGGAGCAATTTCAAGTGAAAAATGCAGAGAGAAAAAATGTTGGGTGCCGGCTATGACCTAGCTGTTCGCCGGCCAAAAAAAGGTTAAAAGGAGCAAATTTTTTCTTACCAAAACTCCTAGCTTCATAATAGGTCGTACATTACTGTTAAGCTTAACCGAGAAAAGTTACTTAATCTTCCAAAATCTAGTGAGTACTCCCGATGGTTTTGTTTGTAAGACTGATTTCAACATTTCACCCTCTCCTATGGGGGATCTAGACAACAAGCTGCAAGTTCAATCATTAGACAACATCAACAGACCAACCACAATAATTTAAAACCTAAGAAAGCGTTCAAATTCAAGGGGAATGCACTTTTCAAAGTATGGAAATAAAGGCTTTAGTCAAGATTGGATATTAAGCTGGAACTCAACCATCCCCTTTTCATATATTAATTAGATGTCTATATGCACGTGCTTTGGGTGATATTGGTAAGGTTCTTCCAACATTAATTTAATGTTTGAATCGTCTATTGAGGCTGAAAGAAATGAACAAAATATACGATGACAAATCAAACCAACGGTAGGCAGACTAAAATGACCGGAAACTACCAAATAGAGGTTCATCACTCAGTATACCAAAATGAAGCAATACAAAAAGGTCGTTATCCTTTCAAACTAGGCATAAAACCTGGTGAAATGTTGTTGGACGCGGGCGTGTCTGAAAGCGAAAGTGAAAGCATCCGGGACTAAAGAAAGGCTTCTTAGCTGCCAGAGGGTCGCAGAACCTTGAGCACAACGCCCTTCAACTTTCTTCGGCCCGTATTGCGCAACGGTAAACACTTATTCATTATTCAACGATTTAGCAAGGTTCGCATCGGCTCCTCCCTTTGTTAAACAACGTACGGGCTTGGAAATATGCTAATGAAAGTGTAATCGTCGTAGACCGGCCGGTATGTCACAACCAGCATTTCTTTCTCCATCTTAACAAACCTTAAAAAAAAAATTATATAAACAGAATCAACTTGGAAGAAAGATTGATAAAAGCGTCGGTTAAATAGTGCCGAGGTTTTTTTTTCAGTACAGTAATTACTAGAAAGTAGTACACGAGCAGGGTGGTTATTTCATTAGACTTGAAATACATTGAACCTAAAAAAAAGAAAAATACTGGCTTTCAACGACTATTACCGAAGTTCTTTACTTTTGAGCTTTAAAAAAAAATGTTATTTATTAATTTTGTATGTATTTTTATTTTGGGACGGCTTCCTGTTAAGTGCAGCTGAACTGACGGCCAATATTACTGAAATGTCAAATGTATGTACATCCCTACTGTAATTTTAAATTATTATGTGCCAAATTTTCAGAAAAATGGTCAAACTAGAATTGGGTGTTTGTTTGGGGTTTGATTTTAAAAGGGTAAAGATCCTTGATAATGCGATACGTTATGTACAAGGGTAGTGCCAGGAAGTTTGGCAGAAATCAAATGGAAAGAAAAATGTAAAATTTTGAAAAGTATACTATATAAAAAAGCAGGGAAAAGGAGGGAAAATTCAAAAGGTGGGGTTGAGATGGGAAGTTAGTAGAAATGATAAATGATGGAGTCAGTGTGGTGTTCAATCCTTTTTAAAAGGTTAGTTCCTACTCACAGTAAGTTGTTTTGGAACGATCCGGATTTCGAGCCTTTTAGCTCATCATCAGGTTGAAGGACTTCTACAACCACGTCTCTCGACATGAATTGCCAAAGTGAACCGCTGATACCTCCGCCAACGCGACGTTCCAATTAGCAGCTGATTTTTTTAATGGCGCTCAATTTGAACGTGCGATACGCGGAAATTATAACACAAATAAATATTATACTAGTAAATACTTTTTTTTTTAATAGAAAGGTTTTAGAAAGTTTTTTTTAGTAAATACTTAATATTATTAAATTACTATAATAATAATAACAATTAAAATAATTAGTTTAATTATTTGGATGTTTGATATTATTTATGTACATATTTAAAATGGGAGGTAGATAAAAATCTGTTATATTATTAATGCATTTATCACCATGTTCAATTTTACATTTTTTAATTTCAAATTTCTCAAACCAATCTAGTTCTTCAGTAGAAGTCCTTCAAACTGATGATGAGCTAAAAGGCTCGAAATCCGGTCGTTGCAAAACAACTTACTGTGAGTAGGAACTATCTTTTTAAAAAGGATTGGGAAGTTAGTGTCCGTGTGGATCGAGACACTGATATCGTGGGTTCGAATCCCGCTCGTGACACTGATTTTTTATCTCAACTAAAAACCTTAATTAATTGAAAGATATTAATTGGTCAAGCGGACCACGAAAACTAGTGAATGTATACTACATAACTATACAAAAATAGTAATTTATTTTTGTAAACTGAACACATATAGTATATTATTTTTTAATTAAAAATACATATTGACTTAATCAGACATAGTACAACGTTTAAAAATATACAGCAGAAATATTTATCTCAACCAAAACCTTAATTAATTGAAAAGAATTTATTTGATCAAGCGAACCACGAAACATAATAAAAAGTTCAAAAATATAAACACTTTTAATTCGATGGTGAAGAGAAAAAAATGAACTTCAGGCAAGGACGAGCTTTTAGCCATTAAATTAGCCCTTTTTAATTTCAAAACGAACAATTTTTTCGCATCAAAACCATTTTTAATTTCATTAACCTTTTTTACCTTGATTTATAATTTTCACATAGTGTGGTTGAAATGAATTTTTTTTATTTTTACCTTCTAATCAACACGATTTCAAATAAACTTTTTTTAAAATTTCCAAATTAACATTTCCTTTAATACCATATAGTAACAAACTTACACCATGGTATGAAATGCCTGTAAAGTAAAATTCCTGTATATTTAAGAATTTTGTTTTATTATAAATTAATAATAATTATTATAAAATTATATGAAAATTAATTACAATTGAAATTTGAAATTGCACAAAATTAAATGCATACACCCATAGGTTTTTCCGAAAAATATTCCCTTTTTATAGTCAACTAATTTTAAATCAATTCTTTTTAGTATTAAATTTGACCTTTTTAAATTCAAAATGAACCATTTTTTCGCACCAAAACCAGTTTTAATTTCAAATTAACCTTTTTTTAAGCTTGATTTATAATTTTTATATATGTGGTTGAGATGATTATTTTATTTATTTTATTTTTACCTTCTAATCAACATATTTTAATTTCAAATTAACCGTTTTTGATTTCAAATAACTTTTTTTTTAATTTCCAAATTGACCTTTTCTTTAAAGCATAATAGACTTAGACTATGGTATGAAATGCATGTAAAGTAAAATTCCTGTATATTTAAGAATTTTGTTTTATTATAAATTAATAACAATTATTAGAAGATTATATGAAAATTAATTACTATTAAAATTTAAATTTGTATAAAATTAAATACATACCCCATAGGTTTTTTCCGAAAAATATTCCCTTTTTATAGTCAACAACGTTAATTTTAAATCAATTCTTTTTTCCACTAAAGTAACCCTTTTCGCATCCAAATATCATTTTTAAATCCAAATTATTTTAATTTCTAACTAATCCATCGTTTAAAGCAAAAATTAACCCTTTTTAATTCCAAATGAACCATTTTTAATGTTAATTTAACTTTTTTAAATTTTAAATTAACCCTTTTAAACTTCAAATTAACCTTATTTTAATTTCAAATTAACCCTTTTTAACTTCTTTTCAATTCTATTAATATCAAATTAATGCTTTAAGATTGAAATTAATCCTTTCTTTAAAGCATTAAAAAACCTTGATGAAATATAAACATGAAACGTAAAATTCCTGTATATTTGAATTTTTTTAAATATAAAATAATTTGACAACACACACAATTAACATTAAAAATTATGTACAATTAAATATATAGCTTTTTTTCATCAAATTAAGCACTTTTAATATCAAACTATCTCTTTTGAACCAAAAATTAACCCTTACAAATTAAACCAAATGAACCATTTTTAATGTTAATTTAACTTTTTTAAATTTATCGTGTAATGTTAATTTAACTTTTTTAAATTAATCCTTTTAAACTTCAAATTAACATTATGTTCATTTCAACTTAATCTTTTTTTAACTTGTTTTCAATTCTTTTAATTTCATATTAATGCTTTAAGATTGAAATTAACCCTTTGTTTAAAACATTAAAAAACCTGGATGGTATGAAATATAAACAAGAAACGTAAAATTCCTGTATATTTGAATTTTTTTTAATATAAAATAATTTGACTTTTAGAAAATCTTGTGAATATTAATTAAAATTAAAAATTAAAAACATATAAAATTAAATATAAAAGAAAATATTTCTTCATTTAAATTGAGATTTTTACAAAATAATTGGACGCTTAGAAACCACATGAAAATTATTTACAATTAACATCACAAATTATATGAAATAAAATTTTAACGAAAACGGTTGTTTTTTTAATTGAGAAATGTGAGTTATGGTTAATGGTTTATTAGAGGCTAATTTTTTATATTTAAAAATTCTCGAATTACAAAAAGAATAATTTGTTTTTATGATCAATTTCGTATTTTTAATTTTAATTATATTATTTAATGGTATTCAAAGAGCACAATTATTTTATTTTTTTTTTTTTTTTAATAGGGATTTACATCTACCATATCAAACGAATTATTTTAAAATTAAAAAGGGTTAATTTGAAACTATTAATGTTTAATTTGACTGATTAGATTAAAAGCTATTAATTAATAATAGTGTGCAGGCTATCCGCCGGATTTACCTCTTTAGATTATTATCTGTTCCGGTCAATGAAAAATGATTTAGTCAAAAATTTTGGGGTCAATGTTAAAAAGTAAAACCCTAATCGAGAGTTTTGTGGTCCTTAGTAGTTTTTGTGCTTGCGATCTGTTCGTCAGTTTATATTACAAAGTACAAGACATCCAAAACGATACATTTTTTGGAATATAATTCTAATTATTACGAAAAACACGGAAGAAAGCGAAGGCGGGTGATGAAAATTGTCTTCGAGAAAAAATTTTCACTCCGGATGTGAGATCTCGGCCCGTTCCGGCTACGACTCGCAGGTTATCCCCATTCTCAAGACGATTATCATTATTATGGCCATGTTATGCAACAATATATAAGAAGAAGTCGTACATAGAATTTTTCGACAAATTGTAAATTCTTGACCAACTTGAAACTGCTCAAAATTCAACTTAAAGCGTCATTAAAAATATAGAAGTTTTACAATGGAAATTATAATATTTGACAGAAATTCAATTAATGAAGGTTTTTAAATGAGATAAAGTCAGTGTCATGAGCAGCTATCGTGAATTCTAGCTCAAGCGGTAGAGTAGCGGAGTATCAAGCCGAAGGTCGTGGGTTCGAATCCCGCTCGTAACACTGATTTTTTTATCTCAACTAAAAACCTTCATTAATTGAATGATATTAATTGGTCAAGCGGATCACGAAAACTAGTGACTTTTTCAGAAACTTGAATCATAACTTTCTCTCTAGAATAGATTTTGGAATTTAGACGTTTATAGGCAATTGTGTCATATAAGCTGGTTGCACAAGAGATTTCAAAACGAAAATTTTACAACTGGATATATTTTGGCTTTCTGAACAATGATCCGTTATAAAACTTGGTTTTTCCATTTTCGTAATAGCTCTTAATCCGGTTTCAAGACAATTGTTTTTATATAATATTGTTTGTGTACAATCCCTAGATTATTGAAGCGAAAGTGTTTCTGAATTAAATAAAAATATACTTTCTTTGAATATAGATCGAATTATTTTAAACGTCTTGAGCCTGGACATATGTCGTTTGTGTGAGGGACCCCGACTGAAATTTTTCCAGTGATTTGTTCTGCCGATCGGATCATCAGACACCACTGCAACGACTCCCTATTGAATAAATAAATAATAATATTTAATAAATTTTGTGAGAATAAATAACGTTTAACGTTGCCGATCGGATAATGGAAAACAGAAATTGTTTCGACGGGATTCCTTGAAGGGCCGAAAGAGTGAAAATTTCCAAAAGAATCCGGATATGAGCACTTAACTTAAGCAAAACCTGAGACAGGAAAAAAGCTTTCGTAGCTGACATGAAGTAGTACTTGACAGATAAATAAAATAAGTGCCAAATCAAGTAAGTAAATGTTAAGGCGCCGGGAACTGCTCAAATTGAATATTTAACTTCTGAATAATCTCGGCCTCGAATTCTTAAGAAGACTCTTGTTGAATTTGTCCAGATCCGGAGGAAATTCCCTGTTTGAAATTACGGCAAGTCGAAAGAAAATAAGAAATACGTACCATCTCCGTGGAGGTGCATGAAATACTGAACTCGAGGGCCTCAGTTTGGAGGGGACTTCCTTCCCTTTCTTGCTTCTTGCTGACACACTTTCCAGTTTTTATTTTCGTTTTGTACCGTTCGTTAGAGCCCAAGTTTAGCAAATAGGGAAATTCAGTTGCACAAAATCAAATAGACACGTGCTGTATTTATTCGCGTGAATTGATTATGGAGAAAATATAAAAAGTCAAGAAAAACCAAAAATAAACATAATTAAAAGTCTTGTAGAATAATTTCTAGTTTGGTTGAATTTAAAAGCAAATGTCAAATATCAAACCATAAAAGTATTATAACTTTAACATTAACTTTATGTACAAAACTTATTTTCCCTTGTTATATTTTTATTTTTGCACTGCACAAGAAATCATACAGTTTATTGTATGTCGTTTTGGTGAATGAGGAAAGAAGAATTTCGTAGTTAATATCTTCTCCTAAGATGCTACTTCTTTCTTCTTTGCTTCTTGCATCTCATTATGATGTGCTGGAGATCTTCAACGCAACCGCACACTTGGCATTGAGGTGAATCCTTTTTCCCTATTTATTGAGATAGTTGCCACATAGCCCATGATTCAGCAGTCTATTTATGGTCGTGGTCTGTGCCCTGTCGTAGTAATCTCCACGGTACCAAGGCTCTCGTCCTACTAAGGGGAAAATTCTTTTGAAAAATTGGCCTGCTCCTGCGGATGAATAGGTCAATTGCCAGTCCACGAGAAGAGTCAAATGTAGGGATCTTTTTATGTCTTTTTTTGGAACTGGTATGGCCAATGTGAGTCCAGACTCCGTTGCTTTTTTGGGTAATTTGTCAGCTATTTTATTACCTTTTATCCCCATTTGCGCTTGTATCCACACTAATGAAACTTCCAGCCCATCCGACTGTATTTCTTGGATACACTGGAGAATTCTCATTAGTAAATGCTCCGTGATAAAACCCTTCTCATTCCCTTTTAGTTTATCCACTACGCTCTTACTATCTGAGCAGACCACCGTGTGTCTAATTTGTTTTTGTTTCGCATATTCTAGTGCCTTTAATCTTGCGACCAATTCTGCAGAGTTCATTGACAGATTATCTGGCAGTCGAAACATTGGTTTCAGATTTGCTTTGGGATCGTAAAAAGCACAACCTACTCCCTTTGTTGTAACCGAACCATCCGTGAATATGTAGTGTCCATTTGGAAAACTGGTCTTTAATTCGGACCAACACAGTTGGTTTGCTATGCTAGCTGGGTGTTGGCTATTTTTGTTGCATAATTTAACATCGGGACTTTTAAATTTTGTGACATATTCCGCTTGGAATGCCGGCAGAACACTGTTTTTCTCCACCTTCTCTTGTATTGGTGCCATATCCGTAAATACCTCTGCTAACAAAGGCATTGACTTTTTCCCCCAGTATTTTTGTGTTAAAGTGAGGAGAGTTAAGGTGGATATTCTCCCAACCAGTTCTGATTTTCTCGCCATCAGGTTGGTCAGAAGCCTTCCCGCCAAAAGTTTGCGTCGTAGATTCAAGGGGGGTTCATTGGATAACACCCTCATTGCATCCACTGGGGTACTTGGCAACACTCCTAAGCATATCCGGAGGGCCTTATTTTGGACGATATCCAGTTTATTTAGTGTCGTTTTGGGTACTTCTCCAAAGAAAATGGAGCCAAAGTCGAGAACTAATCTTATGTTCGCTTTATAAAACATTAAGCTGACTTTTATATCCGAGCCCATTCTGGGATGAGAGATACAATGGAGGATATTGCACATCCGATAAGCTTTCATTGTTATTTTTTGTATATGGCTTTTCCAGCCTTCCTTATCCTCCTACATAAGCTAACCATAACGAGCTTTTACATACAAGGATACACAGACGACATTGTCATAATAATCAAAAGCAAATCGACCAGACTCTTCTCGAATTATTGCAAAAAGTCTTAAACTTAACATTGAAATGGCGCCAGGAAAAGGGTCTAAATATAAATCCCTCTAAGGCAACAATTCTGCCATTCTCCAGGAAAAAGAAGCAAAATATTACAGCTTTAATCTTGCAAAACAAAAAAAAAAGAATACCAAAGAAGTTACTTATCTGGGAGTAGTTCTTGCCTAGGTTAACATGGAATGCAACATAAGGGAACCATGTTTTAAAGGCACAATGGGTATGCCAAATACTAGAAAAACTTGGCGACTAAATCTTAGACCTTATGGTTATACCTTTTGTCAGACCCCACGATCAAGTTACATAGTGGCCAAAAATAGACAGAGGAAACTGTACAAAAAAAAAAAAAAAAAATCTAAAGAATAGCATGCTATTTATAAAGTTTTATAAAGTTATTTATAAATTTAGGCCTTTTCCCAAATTGTTATACCATTGAATGTTTGTCTGCTGGTGTTTGAATGAGAATTGTGTGTGCAAGATTTCTTTCTTTTTTTCATTTTGTACATTATGAGAAAAATGTGCTGGATATCGTTTATATTTTCGACCGCAAAACCTGTGAATACAAATTTTTGAGAAAATCAAAAAAATAAATTCAAATTTTTGCCATAAATGATTGGTATTTTTTTAAGCAAAACTACAAAAACTGTGATAACTTTAGCAAAAAATTCCATCTACGGATGTTACCTTTACAAGCGAATTTTCTTTTTCAACCTTATTTTTCTCTCTTGTAACAACAAATACCCTAAATATTGATGACATAGGAAAGAAGAGAGGCGACCCTTTATAATAGTTGTAATAATGTTAACTTTGGATAAAATCCAGCGGATGTGCAAGTTTTTATGTGGAAACACCCCACATAGTCAGGGAAAAAATACCTCTGGCTGATCCAGCCCAAAAATTTCAATTTTTTTGTTTGTTATAATTTCTTTAAACAAACCTTTTTTTTTGGTTACGGGAAGCATATTTTAGGTTNTTTTTTTTTTTTTTTTTTTTTTTTTTTTTTTTTTTTTTACGAGCGTTCGCGACAGCAGAGGTCATATAAACCCTCAGGGTGCCAGTGTCTTTGAAAAAAAAACCATTTGTAAGTATGTCGGGTTCAAATGCAGGGCCGCTGGATTTGAACCCGGGACCTTTACCTTACAGTGATGAGTGCCGTGACAAAGACTAAACCTTGCAGCCACCGACGCACAGTGGGACGAAAGGCCCAAAATCTCTGACATGGACCAAGAATGTTTTTCTGTTCCAAACCCCTACCTATTTATACCCTCTTACAACCTTTTAGATACAAGAAAATGCAGCAATTTTCCTGGATACAAAGTAGCATCGTTGTGTATATAAAAAAAATATTAGAAATCGACAAGAGAGAGTTAAACATTCGTGAAATTATATCTCTTACAACTTTAATTTTTTCTTGGTTTTCTAATGATGTTACCTGTGAAGTCAGTTTTTTGGAGCTTTTTTTAATGTTTGGATCAGGGCTTTGTAGCACTCAGAAGGGATGTAGCTTACCTAAGATAGAAGTTCAATTAATTAAGGTTTTTAGTTGAGAAAAAAAAGTCAGTGTCACGAGCGGGATTCGAACCCACAACCTTTGGCTAGATACACCGCTACTCTACCACCTGAGCTATCGTCACCTCGATCCACTCGGACACCAAATTCCCATCTCAACCCCACCTTTTGAATTTTCCCTCCTTTTTGCCATTTTTCAACTAAAAACCTTAATTAATTGAATGATATTAATTGGTCAAGTGGACCACTAAGATAGAAGGTTTGGATGATAGAGCATGAAAATGACCTTAGCCGTTACGCCTTTAAAAATTAAATAATAATAATAGCATGCTAAAATGTAAACTCAAGATACCACGTTTGCCTGTATGTGTGAAAAGGATGGTGGTGATCAAATAACTGAGAATTCATCGAACAATGTTAAGAAAACGTCAAACAAGTATTAGCCGTAAAAACTATCATATATTCTTAAAAATGGGTACCATGCTACATGATCTTGGAAACATTCTTGATAAAACTTTGTTGAAAGGCTGTTCTCTTCATAAACTGATGTTAACAGCTGTTCAGATTTCAAGCATTGAGTTGCTCACCCCCACCTTAGTTATTTCAATTCTTTACAACATCTTATAAAGTCTCAACAGACTACTACAAAGAAGAAAAATTCAGGAGGGAATCAGATACAATAATATGGTATACAGATGCAAAACAAAGGATCAGGCATTTTCTGTACAAGCTCAAAATATGAGCGATTGAACTCATTAGGGAAGTATACCTCAGCTTTTCAAAATGAAATACATCCCAACAACACTTGTGCAGAAGATTTTAAAAGAAGTCATACTAATAAAAAAATCCTCATAAGATCAGATAGCCAAGCATTAATGGCAATTAAAGCATTAACCTGTAAAAAAATCACATCAAAATTAGTCAGTGAATGCATTCAAAATCTACAAAACGCAACAACCATGATATCAAGAGTACTGGAATACAAAGGAATTTTGGGTAATGAAAAGGCAGACAAATTGACAAAAGGAGGATTTGCAAGATCATATATAAGGCCCTGAATCTATATTTGGGATGAAAAACACAAACCATCTCAGATTGGATATAAAAAAGACAAAAGGAGAAGTGGATAACAGGTGCAGGATAAAGTAAGCTTATGTTAAAACATCCCTCACCAAAACTGGCACACTAATTTCTACAGTTAGAAAGAAACCTCTCAGAAGAGTGTTAGGACTATGTACTGGTCACTGGCATCTATATAACATGGGTATAGGCAATGATGATCTCATTTGTAGGTTATGCAATGAGTATAGAAAAAAAAGCCACCAATGAATGCAAAGCAACAGAACTTAGGATACAAAGAAAACACAGGAAAATAAATTGTAGCAAAGACAGTCAATAACCTAATACTTCTGAAAAGAAGAATCAAGTCAATTAAACTAGGAAAACTACAATAAGCCAGAAAGCTCCACTTCTTAGATTTCCATCATCAGCATCATCATTATTTTTGAAGAAAGCTGATTGGAAAAATAAAACAAAACAAGATAAACCTGGAGCTCCGCTATGGTATACGAACAACTGTGGATAGAATAGGGCTATTTCATATTAAAAAATACTAATTATTGAACAAGAAAAATATGCGAATCTTTGCTTTGTGGGAAACATTTTTTCCCTTAAGCTTGGGATGAGCAGGTTCCTCAGACTTGACAAGTGCCCATGGTTTACACTAAATAGAACAAAATTAGAGAGTCCACATTATCATCTACTTTGACAATAAAATATGACGACTTATATTTACAAAATTATCAATTATTTAAGAAGAATAAGTTAGGAAGATTTGTTTTCCGGCACACTAATTCTAGAAGAAATCTTGAAGAACAGCAGACTTCTGAGATCTGACAATTCATTGCATGTAGTAAGTTTACTCAAATTAGAAGAATATGGATAGAACATTATTACATCACATTAACAAATGTCCAATCACTGTGAAAGAAAAAGATGTGAAGGTTTGTATTTTTATAAACTAGTTTTGGTTGAAATTATAAGGAACAGCAGACTTCTTCTACCTGACAATTAATTGCATATTGTTTACTTGAATCACAAGAAAATGGAGAGAATATGACTACTTCAAAATAACAATCAACATGAATGAAAAAGATGTGAAGGTTTGTATTTTTGAAAACTAATTTTGGATGAACTTGTAGGGAACAGTAGATTCATCAGACCTGACAATTACTTGTTATTAACCTCAGATAGAATAAAAATATATAGAACACAACTATGTACTTCATATTAAAACACTACCATTATTGAAAAAGAAAAAGATGTGAAGGTTTGTATTTTTGTAAACCAATTTTGGATGAAATCTTGGGAACAGCAGATTTCTCAGACCTGACAATTACTTGTTGTTTACCCCAAATACAACTACTTCAAATTAACAATAAAAGAAAAACTACTAATTTCCGAACAACATAAAAATGTTTCAAAATAATTTTGGATGAAATCTTAGGGAACAGCAGACTTCTCAGACCTGACAATTACTAGTTGTTTACCCCAAATACAACTACTTCAAATTAACAACAAAACAAAAGCTTCTAATTACTGAACAACATAAAAATGTTGCAAAATAATTTTGGATAAAATTTTGGGAACAGCAGACTTCTCAGATCTGACAATTACTAGTTGTTTACCCCAATTATAGCTATTTCAAATTACCAACAAAACAAAAGCTTCTAATTACAGAACAACATAAAAATGTTGCAAAATAATTTTGGATGAAATCTTAGGGAACAGCAGACTTCTCAGACCTGACAAACTACTAATTACTGAACAACATAAAAATGTTGCAAAATAATTTTGGATGAAATCTTAGGGAACAGTAGATTTCTCAGACCTGACAATTACTTGCTGTTTACACCAATTATAACTATTTCAAATTAACTATAAAAGAAAAACTACTAATTACTGCACAAGATAAAAATGTTGCAAAATAATTCTGGATAAAATTTTGGGAACAGCAGATTTCTCAGACCTGACAATTACTTGCTGTTTACCCTAATTATAACTATTTCAAATTAACAACAAAACAAAGCTTCTAATTACTGAACAACATAAAAACACGAATGTTTGTTTTTTAAGCGTTCTAATGTCAGATTCTTCATACAGCAGATGTGATTTTCACAAAGCCAAAAAAATTTTTGATCCTTGAGTATTCTTTGGAAAAGAGCTTATTTATTCCCAATAGGACAATATAGAATATCAAATTAAAAATAAAAACTACTAATTATTGTACAAGTAAAAGATGTGAATGTTTTTTTTGTCAATCAATTTCTGATGAAATCTTGGGTATGCTTGGAAACAGGAGCTGACTTATCAGACTTGACATTTACTTGTTATTTATACCAGAACAAAAATAAAATATTAAAATTGGTTTTAATATCGTCAACACTTCTCATTATTATAATTTAAAAAAAAAATTAACAGTATTGTCATATGATTTATGAAGTGCTATAGAATGGATAATCATTGTTTTATTGATAAAAGCAGGAAGACAGTAAATATGATTTTATTATTAATTAACCATTTGCCGTTGAAATAGCATTGGAGAAAAATTAAGGCCCGTGGAAAAATATGTTTGAACCATAAAATCTGTCGATTATAGTGATCTTGGAAAGGAGTTATTTTTTTTTTATAATTCAGGCCAATTAATAACACAAAACCGAAACCGGTAATATTTTTTAAAATATTCAGGGCTGTTAAGTATATAGTGATATTTTTTCGTTTATTATTCGTCTATTTTGTAAGAAAAGTTGTCAGGTAGCAAGTTAGTTGCCTTTTTGTTAAATTGTTCTACCTTTGTTTGGCCAGTTAGTAACCTCCTCTCTTTAATCTACTCTCTAGGAATTTGGAGTAAGTTTAATCTTTAATAATCCGCTCGTAAAAATGTCTGTTACTGCGTTCTTGAAGAAATTGTGGCACATGGTTTGCGATGAAAAGACCGAAGAAGTAATTTCGTGGTCTGAAAACGGAAAGTGCTTCATCATCAAGGATCAAATCGTGTTTACATCCGAGCTACTTCCAAAGTACTACAAGCACAACAATCTTTCCAGTTTCACCAGGCAGCTGAATAAGTACGGCTTCAGGAGGGTGTCTAACCCAGAATCCTTCTTCGTCTATTTGGCTTTCGAACACCCTTCGTTCGTCAAGGGCGACTATAGCTCTATGCTCCAGATAAGGAGGAAAATCAGTTCGAAATGCAGGTCCGTAGAGGAGAAGGAGGACGACCCTCAAGGGTCCAACGATTCCAGTCTCGAAGCGCAAATCCGTCAGATGCGTGCTCGTCAGGAGGAGGTCGAGACGCAGCTTTCCGCCAACAAGATCGAAAGGGACGCGTTATGGAGAGAGCACTCCATCCTACGCCAGAAGCAGCAACAGCAATCCCAGCTCATAAACAGCCTCATACAGTTTCTCATTTCTCTCATACGTCCTAACAACAATGTTAGACGCTCTGTGCCACTCATGCTCAAAGACACGGAGAGGAACGATATAAACCTATGTGCTAAGATAAAAGAAGTACAACAAAAAGCCCAGGAAAACAACCACACAGCTCAAGATAACATTTCTGATGCCTTAATCGAAGAAACGATTTCGCCTGGTGACAAACAAATGTTTTTCACCTCCACTTCTCAAGATGAAATAAGCAATCCTATAGAAAATTGTATTGAAGAAAGTCTCAACGCCGTTCATAAAGAAAGGCGACAAGGTTTGAAAAGGCCGTGGGATATCAAAGAAGAAGAGACAGAAGAGCCAATGTCCATTCTTGTGCCCTCTACAGATGAATCGGATTCGAAGTCAGAAATTGAATTATTAAAAGATTTTTTGATGTACGACAATATACCGTATCCTTCGAGGCTGATGGATCTATTTGGTTCTGAAGACCCTCTTGGATTGAAACTGCCCGAAACAGACTGGAAAGAAACTCAAGAGGACAATGAAATAGTCGTCTACAATGGTATAAACGATTTATTTATTAACAACAAATTATCATCTTAATGTATGGATAACCATCGGACTGCTATGTTTCTAAGGCTGAATCTAAACCATCAAACTTTAAACTATCATCATTTTTTGTTCCCTAGTCTTAATTGTACATTTATGTTTAGACTAAACTTTACAATGCAGCAAATTGTGTTTGTTACCTAGTCTTAATTGTATATTTATGTTTTAATAGTAATAAAGTAGTCTGTTCAATTTGATTGTTGTTTTACTTTACCCAAAAATTAGGCTTAAGTTAGTAGAATATACATAAATAATCAAATTTTTTATATTACGTAAAGTAATTTTGTGCTGGATTGGCAGGGAAACTCTCATATACCAAGTGCACTGTCAATAGATGGTCCTTGGAGGAGCTGAAATGTAAAAGTGGGACCAACCTTACTCGATTAAGAATAGGCCATGCGAGGTTGACCACGGCCACTTTTTTTGTGCTGGATTGGCAGGAAAACTCATATACCAAGTGCACTGTCAATAGATGGTCCTCGGAGGAGCTGAACTGTAAAAGTGGGACCAACCTTACTCGATTAAGAATAGGCCATGCGAGGTTGACCACGGCCACTTTTTTTGTGCCAAAGCCCATGTAAAAAAAAAACTTGATATGTCCCTCTTAATTAAAGAGTTCATTCCTTGGTTCCATATAAAGAGTGTGTAGGAATACCTCCATGAGAGCTATGGTTGAGTGATAGTTATTTTATGTATATACTACTGATAGATGTATTGTTTTGTGTCACCTAGTATGTGTTGAGAGTATTGGGTGTGAATAGGTGGTGTGAGAGGGTCAGTGGCGAAATATTGACTACTCCATTGACCCTCAATTAGGTTAGTTATATATGTAAATGGTGACAGGATATTTAGGAATGAGTGTGTGAGTTTGGATTAAAAAAATTATTTTTGGGGCTGAAATGACAGCTGTTGGTAGCCAAGTTACCCAACTTTGGCCATGGGACAAATGAGACCAAGCTCTGACACTATTTCCCATTTGGGGTCACAATGTCATCAGAAGGACAATGGGGTTTTGCGTGCGCACCTGGCACATGGCCTTATCA
This sequence comes from Cimex lectularius, assembly GCF_000648675.2. Taxonomy (NCBI): domain Eukaryota; kingdom Metazoa; phylum Arthropoda; class Insecta; order Hemiptera; family Cimicidae; genus Cimex; species Cimex lectularius. Next base: position 1,834,407 of record NW_019392686.1, read on the forward strand.
TATGTTTAGATTCTTATGATAGGAGCAACAACATGCTCACAAGTGGTTCGTGTTAATCCTGTGAGTTTTGATGTAGAAGCCACTTATCCTTAGACTCAGGTGACCTCCCACTTGCTCATTCTGAGGAGGTGTCGGAACTACTGGATACGCTCTGGCTGTGGTTTTGTGTGTAGTGAATTTCTAACCAGCCCCTAGAGGAACACTGCCTTCGGTAAAGGAAGCTGATAAGGATATCATTGGACAACAGGCTCTACTCTAAGTACCTGCCAGTGGGCCATGATACCAATCCCATGTAGTGTGCTACCAGGCTTGGAACTTGGAACTGAGTGCTACTTCAGTTCAGTTGGTTATTCACCTCCTTTGTCGTTACAGACATGATCTGGTACCCTAACTGATAGAGCACCTGCTGCCCGCCTGCTGATATATAGCCAACGAATACATCTTGTGCTTAAGAGAGTTCACCATGCTCTCAAGGCTATACCATTAAGCTTTGTCTGGAACCCCCTTGCATCCAAAGGTTAGGAAATGTCTTAAGGAAATATGCCATGGGATCTGGATTGAGAAAAGGAAATCCTCGAGGCTCACCTTTTCAGGTTGCACCCCTTGCCCCGTGCATAATGTACAACCCTTTGGTACCATGATTCCCAAAGTATTGAGTTTCAGTCCCTCTGGGTGGATGAAAGAGGTGAGAATTATTGTTCAATCGCTGAAGAAGGCGAATGCCATCCTGACCTCTCAGTTCAAGGGATAATTCTGAGATTGCGTGCTTGCCCTATACATCCTGGATTAAAAATGGTTCATTCTCAGATACCCTTCTCCACATGGGTGTATGCAGGGGGAGAGGTGTCCACCAAGTCCTGACACTGGACTGGTAAAGCCTGAGGTGGGTGATTCTTGACCGCGGGAAGTGGTAGGTATGCTGAAACACATATATTATGTATGTATATGCATATGGGCATAAATCAGTAATCAGTTCAGTGATTTTCTTCTTTTTAAAATGAAATGACATCAATATGAATAGTTTTATATAAGGTAAGCTTAATATAAGGTTAGCTTGATTCTTCAAGATTTGTTAAGAAAAATCAAAAAAGAAAGAATATCTTCCTCCTGTAAGTTGGTCATCTTTGATCATCCTTGTTTGCCTATTCTCATTGGTTTTACATATAAATTTTTTTAGTTTACATTTTGCCATCTTCAGTAGTTGTTCTGATCTTTTGTTTTGTTCATCTTTGTCCCATGATTAGTGAATTGCAGAAAGACAGATCCAGTAAGAATTGGCAGATCCGAATGATCAGAGATTATAATAGGTTCATCTTTCAGAAGGTGATGGTGATGTTAATAGAATATAGAAAACGAGATTTTTATATTCCCAAAGCACTTCAATTGACTCATGCTTCTATTAAGATGTAGTTGGTGGCATTGCTGCATCATCTTTATCCCGGGTCTTCTTAGTACCCTAGGTTATGTCTCCATTGGACAACTGTAGCAAAGTGTTTTCCAGTTTTGGTGAGGGTTAAGAATTGGAAAGAGATATTGCAATATTCAAAATAATAACCTTAGGTAAGTCAGTAGCAGTGTTTTTTTTTTTTTTTTTTGACAATTGCTTGTGTTTTGATTGGATTTATATTTAAGAAATTATTTTTAGCACTTTCAGACATAGAAGTTTATTAATTATTCAGAAATCGTGAGATGCAGTCTGGTGTGATGTAGGTTTCAGAAAACATTTTCTTTACCGTGCCGTTTCGATCTTTCTTGAGATCATCTTCAGGGCCTGGGATTTAAAAACATTGTTTACATTTAACAAATACATTTAGGATGTGGAAAAAAGTGAATTTATACAATGTAAAATATATTTTTTTATATTCAAAGTATTTCTACTCACTCAAAGTGTTTGTCTTCTGTGTAATTGTGCCATCTGTCGTGTTGAGAGTGCCAGTGAGATACTGCTGTTTTATATATGCTGTGAGATGTAGAAGTTTATGTTTTTAAAGACATTATCAGAGAGAGGCAGATCAGGCACCCTGCAAAAAGCCTCTGCATATAAGTGGAATGAAAAGGAAGTAAAAGCAGAAGAGATGGAAAATAGAAGCGGACCTAAGATAAATTACTGTGTTTTCTGTCAGAAATTTGTTTATTGCTTTATTTCATGTATCATTATACTTAATAAAGATTTCATTATTACTATATTATTAATTTTTAAGGATATTTTAACGCCTAAGGTCATTTCATGCCCTAACATACAAACCTTCTATCTTAGTAAATCAATTATATTTAGTGGTCTGATTAACCAAATAACTACTTTCAATTAATTATTATGTAAGGTATTGGTTGAAATGATAACGTTAGTGTCACGAGCAGGATCGAACCCAGGACCTTACACTCATGACAGTAACTTCTGTTTTAGGTTAGCTATATCCCTTCTGAGTGCTACAAAGCTCTGACTCCAAACATAAACTAATCTATCCTATTGCCATCCAAAACATTAATTTATCCTTTTAATTCGGAAGGGCAAATGTATGCAAAAATCCCATTTTAAATTATAAAATTTATTCCGGTTCTTTGATTAAAATTTTGAATTTTTGTTCCATAATTTAGGCATTTTCCATAGGCTTGTATGGCCAATAATAATAATAATATAAATAATAATGGAGTCAGACTAGCAACAGTATTAGCATGAGCTATTATTATTAATGTAATTATTACTTATGGTGTAAGTTTTAAATAGGAGTTGCAGTGTTTTTTATTCAATTTTAAGCAATGTTTCGACAACTTCCAGGCCATATTCATGCTATACAGATTTATTTCTGAAAAAAAGGTACTCAAACATTATTGATCTCTACAAATACATATTTTAATAGCAATTAAAATATCAATTCCACAAAAATAATATAAAAACAAAAAATTTTTCAGAAATAAATATGGTATAAAAAGTTATTGAAAAAATGGTTGCACCATTTCTTAATTATCAAAAACGTACATAAAAATATTTATGAGTTGTTAAATCATTAGGATGGTTACAGTTTGTCAATTATAACTACTTTTTTAAAAATTTATTTATTTAAATTGTTCCGTCTGCCCGCCACAATTCTACCGAACGTGATCATAACAAGCAAGTAACCTTATAAAACCCTAATCATAACAATCATTAACCTTATGGATTGGGTTGGCGGGAAAAGAAAGGTTCCACAATTCCACGTCTGTTTCCAAGTGCTGTTGAAATAATCAAATTTAAGGATTCTGTTTATTTTAAAAAGGAAAAGGTTGAAAACAGATCTTCGAGGGCAAAAAGATAACATTAACCAAAGAAGCTGTGTAAGAATTGTTTAAACAATTTAGTCATTACATTATATACTAAGTCTTAAATATAAATGTTGAATTTGGTAATTTATTTTGAATTGTAGTCTTAAGAAAATATTGTACTTTATGAAATATTTTTACATCCCTGAATATAGATTCTTGGGTGGGAAATGTTCTTTTAAATTGATTTATTTGTAATTTATTTTTTCTTAAGCATGGAAGCTGCGTTCAAGACGCTTGAAAACGCTCTTAAACAGTCCGAGTTGACAATGACAAAGTTGAAAAGCCGTGTCGAATCCGTCCAGCATATAATTCTGAAAGAGCACCCAGTCATGGATGCGATCAAGCTTATTAACACTATCGAAGAAGAGGCTGCCCAACTGGCCGAATTTGACAACGAAGTACGACATCAAAGGGCTATAATCGACCTTGCCCTACGAGAAAAGGTGGTCGATCTACGAATGAAATACGAAGACTGGATTAAACATTAAAAAAACACTATTGTATTATGACTGTTTTTTAATGTGTGTTTTTCTGCTGAAAAAAAAAAATCAGTTATTCTTTAATATATCTGACGATTGCAATTTAATTTATTCAGGGCCACTGTACATTGGTAAATGAAGTTTGTAAGAAATGATTTTTATCAAAAATAAATTTGTAAGAAATGATTTTTAACTAAAATAAATTAATTTGATGTATTACTTAACATTACTTATTTGGGGGGCACGAGAATTATTGAAAAATGTGAAGTATGTAAAGGGGTTTGCACTGAAATACATTTTTCAGAAGAAGCTGGTGGAAAAGTTGAAAAGAACCCTTTTTAATAATAATAACAAAATCATTTATTTTTCCAAGCTTTTCGATATATTTCAATGGAATAGTTTTTAATCTGAGTTTATATTAATAAAATGTTTCAATAATTTGTCCTTGGAGATGGAACTGCTCAAAAATCAATAGTGATATTGCCAATTTTGTAGTGTTTATTTATTATCCCTAGCATTTTTATTTTATTTTTATTATAAATTGCATTAATATTTATTAGAATTATGTTTTTTTACTGAAGAAAAATTTAATTAAGGGATTTTGAAAAATAACAAAATAAAAGCTTTTAATTCCATAATAAGGTCAACTGGCTGCGGATGGTGATCGAAACACGTCTACAAAGGATCCCACATGTGCTCAGTAAAATGGGGGAAGGGGTATATGGGAAATTTCCAGATTTTCTAAACATTGATGAACAACTCTGCCTCTATGACATCTGGCATCCAGAAATTGAAATTCCCTGCTATTGAGAGCCCTGGTTAGAGGGGTGTATTCCTCGATAATTTCTTGGACACAAAGAACTGTGGTGAGGTTGTCTTCAGCAATAAGTAGTTGAGTTCGTCCTCCAGTGTAAATCCCAGCACAGATCATTACACTGCCACTTTGAAACTGCAATGAAGGGAGCACGAACTGGGGCAGCAATATACAAATACATCCCCGGTTCTCGGAAGACTCTTCGGCGCCTGCTGTCACTATACAGATTGAAACACGACTCATCAGTAAACTTAACAGTATTCCAATTGTCCTCTTATAGGCGCTCGCTGCACCATATTCTCCTGAGTTGATGGTGGTGGGTTGTTGCCGCAGGTCTCAAAGGGGCATATGATGTGAGTCCAACTGATAAAGGCCTTAAGAAAACATCTTTACTTCATTTAGGATCTGGCGGGTACTATGGAAAGGGTTTCATCTTGCAGCATTGACAATATGTCTGTCCTCCTTTAGCGTCATAATGCTCTGAGATCCACCAGGCCTCCCATTGGCACTTCTCTGGCTAAAGCCCGGGTGACCTCACTGAGATACACCAACTGCCTCTGCAATATCAACTTGTCAGTGACCTCGATGACTCATTCTCACAATAATATTGTGAACTGGTTTCCTTGGTTAAGGAGAATACAACTGGATTAAAATGGAGGAAAGTTGTTTGCTTATAAAATGAGTAATCTTCATGTTTACTATTCATTTTTGAGCAGTTTGTATTGTGAAAGCTTGAATTTAAACTCCAGGGCTGTCAACAGCTAGGTCATTCCACCCTCTGGGGCATGCAGTTTTTAAATTACAGATTAGCTTAATTATCCTCTTTATGGCCTGTACAGTGACCAGTTGCATCTCCACTGTTGTACAGATCTCCTCATTAAGCATAAGGCTTTTTACCAGATCCAAACTTTTTTTGAGGACTCTCCTGGGCTTCCTTCAGGTATGGGCTTTTCCTCTTCAAGGAGTAGGAATCTCAGCATTTTCATCTTCTTCCTTGCAAATATCTGCACTGGCTAGTTTCTGCTGCTCCGAGTCTATACATATTCCTCCAGAGTGTGCAATGTCCAGTCAGCACTCCTAACATGTCATAGATTTAGTATTTCTGCAATGGTCTTTTGATGAACTTTTTCGCAACCCTCTGTCCTTTGCTACATTTCCATGGAGGACTTGTTTTCCATTGGCTGATAGAACCATGTTTTTGCCAGTTTGGGTTAGGAGTACTGCTAATGGGTAGTTTCCACTCTTGCTCATTTATTCTATTTTATACACTCACTGTTACTTGTTATCTAATCAAAGGTAGTTGTAATATGCTGTAAGTAAAAAAAAGGCAGTTTGGTTGGCCACAAAAGGGTTTAACACTAAAGAGCTCCAATGCATGGAGTTTTTCAATAATTTTCATTCATTCTTAAATATATTCATTCCTATTTGCATACCATTCACTCATGTAGGGTGGTGGAATACTTCATATTCCTCCATCACCTTTTATCCACACTATTATTAATCTAATTTTGAGTATGATTGGGGTACTCAATATTCATCTTGTCTTGTCTCCTTTTTTATACATAAGGAAGTAGTTCTTTACATCTATGTGGTGGATTTCCTTTATTGAAAATCTCATTAACCTGGACCAAATTATCTTTTCAGCAAGTAGGTAAATTTTTGTAAAACTTTAGGTATCTCATCCTCACCAGGCGCTTGATGTCACCTGCGCTGATTTAATACTTCATTTAACGCAATAAATGTAACGTTGAAGTCAAGATTTGAGCCCCAAATCAGTTGGTATATCTAAATCAAGCTTTTCTGGATAAAGAACATTGAAGAGATTCTCAATTTCATTTATTACAAAATCGGCCGCTCCTTTTTAATTTCATTTTAAACATTCATTTTCATTCATAGAATTCCTTAGAGCCATTCACATGGTGGCAATTTTTTTTTTTTTTTGGAACTCAAGCTTTTTTTGCAATTAAATTTTTATGTTTGAGCTTGTGTGACACTCATATCCCTAAAAATATTGTATATATGTACATTATGAGTTTGTAGTGCAATCGTTGGTTCAATAGTTTTAATTAAGTGAAATATCCTACAACTTACTTTTCAGAATTGAATACCCTCTGGGAAGGTTGTAAAGATTGACCAGTTAAATTTTTTTATCAATATTCAAAACTTACAAAAGGATCTAGGTTACTTCATCTACTTGTATATTATAACAATACAAAAAAATAAAATCAATCAAAAATACTCAATAGAAAACATGATTAAAAGAAGGTGTCAGCACCAATGGGCCGAGGATCAATAGATAAGCTCTTGCATATCAAGAGCCTGTTGATGGATGGTCCTCAGAGGATCTGATTTGTAGAAGAAGGGGTCATCACCCTATTAAGAATAGGCAATGTGAGGTTGCTACACGGACACTTACTTTTGGGCCAAAGAAAAGTTGCTTGATGTGTCGCACCTGATTGAAGGATACAATTCCTTGGTTTCATACAGTGAGCGCCTCCTGATTTGACAATTGTGTTTGAGCACGGCTGCGAGTATTTGGATCCATGTTCCGATTCTTGGAAGAAACGGGGTTGTTCTGTCATATATAGTAATGATTGTTAAGTATATCTAGTTTGTGTTGAGAGTGAATGTATTTATTAGCGTGAATGTGTGATGTGAGAGGGTAGATGGCGGAATATCGAATATATTAAGCTAGTTGTATAATATGTGTAAAGGATGATGGAGGTATATCAAGTACTTTGTCACTCTAATTCAGTGAATGTGTTTAAGAATGAATGTGAGTACGAATGGGATTGGAACTGCATGCAATTTGAGCCTATACAAATCCAAATCCAAAAATGCTCTTTCTAAATTGGAAATTAAGCATTTGTTGAGTGGTTAATTGAAATAATACAATCTTTGCCATTTAATCTGATCTGATGAGTCACTAGCCAAAAGACATTTGATACAAATAAATCAATTTTTGAATACAATTATTGAAAACTGATCAATGAACTATTTGCAGTAAAAAATTTTATTGACTCACTTCAATAATATCTACAACAACCTAAACATTTATGTGTCATCTGAAATTACTTCTTTATTGTTTTCATTATGCACACTTTTGAACTCTGGTTTTACTTATAGTTCTCGTTGTTGATGTACTTCTTCAGCAATTTAGTGTACATTGATTGAGCCTGACCCGAGTTGGTGTTATGTTTTGTATGTTGTTGAAACTCATTTGCTCTACAGCGTCAATAGGGGGCTTGTTACTGAACCCTGTGAAACTCCCACTTTAATATCCTTATCTTTAATTGATACATTTGGTTTCCTTTGCTAAGACGATTTGTCCTGTCAATTAACAAACTATGTATGAAAATATAGATTTTATAGTTTTATAGAAAGTAAATGACAATTTATGGTTAAGCGATGAATTTGATAGCATCTGTTATCCGTTCATTGGTTCAACCACCAAGTTCACATGAAAACAATAGCAGATGTAAACCACATTTTACTAAGTTGTGATTTGAAGTCATCTTGGGACGAAGATATCTACGCTGACGGGCAAAAAAATTCCGCTCACTTGTAATATAACTTGATTTGTATATATTTTTATATATTGACATTTCAATATCACTTATTTCCTCCTTTTGCCTTAATTACATCTCGATGATGCCTCTGTATACTTTCTACCAGTCTGGAAATGTCTCTTTGCTGGAGGTTAGCCCATTCTTCATGAAGAGTCCTTTCAAGATCGCGGAGTTATATGGAAGTGATGGATGTGCTGTTATTAATCTTTTGAGGTTATCACATAAATGTTCGTTGGGGTTCAAGTCTGGAGAATGGGCTGGTCAGGCTAAAACCCTGATGTTATGCTGCTGAAAGTACGTTTATACAATGTGAGCGAGATGTGGAAGGGCATTATCGTGCATTAGAATAGGATTGTGGCTGATTTCATCGAGGATAGTCAACGAATGATGTTACAAAATTTCATCCACCCAGCGAGTGGCCGTCAAAGACCCTCCAGAATCACAACCAACTCAGTGCAACTCTACATTGAAATTCCCACCCACACCATCACTGAGCCAAAATATTGGCTCTGGGAAAAATTTATCTTTCATTTCGCCTTCTCCACCCTCTTCCATCTGGAGATCGTAGAGCAAATCTACACCCATCCGTAAAAAGTACAGCAGTCCAATAGCCCTTAACAATGGCTGTGTTCTCGAGCAAATGGGAGCTGTGCAACTCTGTGTGTCCTGGTCAATTCTGGTCCTCTTACGGGGCGAAAAGCCATCAGTCTTTTAATTTACTTATTAATTACTGAATTACTGATTTAATCTTCTTTAAGCAGTGCATTCAGAAATTTGGACACCTTGAACTCCCTAGAGCTGATGAATCGCTTGAACAACAGTGCCAGTTTTGTAAATTTGTCTAAGTCAAAAAACGGTCATCCTGTGGTTCTGTTACCCTAGGTCGTCCAGAACCGGGCCTTCAACTGTAGGACCCAGTTTCTCGAAAACGTCTAACGGCGTTTCATAGTTTCGTAGGGAACTCCAATGGCAATAGCCGCATATCTGATGGAACGTCCATCATCAATACGTGCCACACCTCGCACAACATCCTCAGCACTAAATGGCATTTTTACGTTTAAAAATTGAAATTAAGAAAACAAAGATGAAAACTAAACAGATTTTTGCTCCGGAATTCCAATTGAGACTGAATAAATGACAACCGTAAAAATTGAACTCTTGAAACTAGGAGGAACCGTAAATTCCGTAAAAATTGAACATTAAAAAATCCTTTATCCTTGTTTTGGATTAAGGATTAAAAATTCATCTCTAATTGATATTTCCAATTTAAAACATAGTATAAACAAACATTATTTGATAAAAACAATGAGACAAATTGACAAACAAAATTTCTTTATATCAAGAAAATGCGAGAAAAGGAAGAAAAAAAAATCAGTTGGGTGGATGTTTTTGTCTGTCAGTGTATAAAGCTCTATAAAAGTGCAAAATTCCTTTTCCCACATCAGTTTATCTAATATTGGGCAATGTCATGACTAGTATGATATTTTATCAAATTTATTACTGGAAATTGGTCTGAGCGGCTTATTTTGCTCTGTTCAGGATTTTCATGATTTAAAAAAAAAAATTAATATAAATTTTTCAGTTTTTAAATGACGGGTTAGTGTCAAAACGAGAAGGGATTATCGTGAGAATCGAGTTTATGGGGAAACAAGGTTCCCCGAGTAGCCCCGCACGTTAAACGCCAGGGGGTGGAAGACAATTTTCAAACTCAATTAAACGTTTAAAGGCCTCTTTGACAAAGGGTTGGCAAATTGGATGACTGAATCCACTCAATAATTGTAGTTAGCGAAAGGGAAAGGGAGCTTCAAATGAACGCCCCTTTTATAAGAGGATCCGACCATGCGGAACTAAACCTAATGGCAGCTTTTTTTTATTACATTTCCCTTCTAAACATGGCGATGACTTCATATTCACCATTTATTGGGGAGAGGAACGATTTCGACTCCATTTTTTCGCACCCCCAGTCATTTCTATCGATCATTTTAATGGATGATCCTAAAGGGGTGGGTTTTTGATTTATCTGCATTGTCAAAAAGTCCTTTGGGACACGGGGGTACTTGGACGATAAACCAGCCACTATGAGAGGTCCGTTACTTTACTTGAAAATAGCTAGAAGATTTCTTTTCCACTAGTGTTCAACTGTATATCTCAAATATTTTAGGTTTAAGTAAAAAGACCAACATAATAGACCATACTGATTCACAACTCATCACGGAATATTGAACACTCACCTTGGCCATTATCACCCTCACCCCTTCCTAGGTAGGCCGTCCACTGGAGCCGTTTTCGGCCGAACTTGAATTGGGCCGGATAATCCAAAAGCGAAGAAACGAATGAGCACGCGTCTATTAGAACCAATTCGTCAATCGTGTTGGGCCGTATACGGCCGAAGCACTTTCCGATCCAAATAAAGTTGGATTTTCCAGTCCTATTCGGCCGAATGGTTACTTCGACTTCAACTGTCAACCTACGTGACATCAAACGCTCACCATTGTTTAACGCCGGTCTTTGCTTTTTGCTTACCTTTTCGTTTCGTTTTCATTTCGATGGATTGCGAAAAATTGATAAGTGCTGTTAAGGAGCAGGCTCTTGGGACATGCGTGATCCCCTCTATCATCGGAGAGATGTCCAGCGTAAGCTGTGGTCAAGGATAGCTTTAGAAATGGAACTTCCAATATTTTTGTTTATTTCTTTCATTCCATTTGTATGTAAGCTAAGAATTTTCGAGCAGCAACAAATCTTCTACATCCATTTGGGCTGTGTCGTGAACTGACGAAAATCGGCTACAGTTGACGACGGCGTTCGGCTATATTGCCGGTCGTCGGTTTGGTCAAATAGTTCGGCTGCTGAACGGCCGTCGTAGTTCGGTTCCAATGGACGAGCAGCCAAAGCCACTTTCTGACGTCCATTTCTGCCATAAAATATCTTAAATCAAAGAAAGGTCAGATTTTGACCTTACCACTTGTAAAATCCCCCAACCCTACCCAAAAAAAGATGTTATATTCGTTAAATAATTATTTAATTCTGTTCTTCGTACAACCGACTTCTCTATATCATGCTCGTTTATACGAATGTTCCTAAACCAAAACAACCAGCACATTGTACTACATGATATAGGCCAATAAGTCTACAACCCATTTTGGGTAAAATTTTATAGCAGTTCCTATTAGAAAGAATTCTTCCAATTTCCTACAATCAATTTGGTTTTCACAACTGTTTTTCAACTATCCAACAGTGCTATCGTGTGGTAGACATCTCCTCAACTCTTGAGTTGGGGCAGTACTGTTCAGTGGCCTTTCTTGAAGCCAAGCTTTTGATCTTGTTTAGATCCGGGAGTTCATCCTCAGGGCATTCTCTCTATATAATATCTCGTATCTCCCTGACCAGTTGCCCTGTTAGAATATTTCTCCATCTACGCTGGGGTTTCTCAGGGTAGCGTTCTGGCCCCCACGCTATATCAGGTGTACACAGATGATATTCCAACATGTCCCCTAACCACACACTCATATTTGCAAATGATATAGCGATCCTCTCTAGAAACCCCTGCCATTTTTTCTCGAAATCTTCAACAACACATCATACTAATAGTCTTGGTGTGAAAAGAAAAGAATAACATTTAACACAGATAAATCCACTCATGTGTCTCAATAAAAAGATCTTCCTTCCAATACTTAAATAATATTGCCTTCCCAACTGCTGACAAGGTGCAGTACCTCGAACTTGTACATCGACAAACGCTTGACGTAAAATCCTCACACTCGTCCGAATCGTCCAGAAGTTATGAGACGATACAGAGCTCTTGCACGAATTTTTGACCAACGCCCTGACTTACCTCGCAAAAATAAAAGGATGCTTTACAACACCGTAGATAAGCCAATATGGACTTAGGGTCTAGATGNTCTCTCTCTATTTCTTACATTCACTAATTTCGTGGTCCGCTTGACCAATTAATACATTACAATTAATTAAGGTTTTTAGTTGAGATGAAAAAAAGGTAATGGCACGAGAGGGATTCGAACCCACGACCTTCGGCTAGATACGCCGCTCCTCTACCACCTGAGCTATCGTGACCTGGATCAACTCCCCATCTCAAAACATCACTCATAAGGTGGGGAGTTGATGTCCGAATGGAACGAGGTCACGATAGCTCAGGTGGTAGAGCAGCGGCGTATCTAGCCGAAGGTCGTGGGTTCGAATCCCTCTCGTGCCATTAGCTTTTTTTCATCTCAACTAAAAACCTTAATTAATTGTAATCTATTTCTTACGTTTATCTTACAACCTGCAGACACTTTTTGTTGTAGCTGGTAGTTTGTAGACGGGCTGAGTATTATGGCTTCTTGTATTTGTATAGATGCAGTCAGCTCAATATTTCAAGATTTCGACATATTATTTGTTTTGTGCACTTGTGTGATTTTCATATGTGATGATCGATGATCGGAGTTGGATCTCCTCAGACCTCATTCACTATCTGATTTCTAAGCTTCTTATTGGGGTTACTTTCCATGGCTCTTTATTGAGAAAACTAAGGTTATTCTATAGTATAAATTCTAAAAAATGATCACGTCTTTTGTTGTTGTTTGTGTTGATCCATACCTTGTTATGGGAGTTTTCATCAGCTCCGATGATTTTCTGGAAGTTTGCTAGTTTATATTCCATCAGGTCTTGACTCGTGAAAGAAGCTGGTTTATTATCAAAAATATTACTAATTTTAAGAACATATAAGACAAATAAATTAACTCGAAGTTTTTCTCTATGATCAAAGCGAGAATGTGAAAGATTATAACATGAAAATTAAGGGATTTAGTCAGATTGAGTTCGTTTGCACTTAACTTTGGCAAAAATGCGACTTATTCTTGTTGTATTCATTACCCTAGGGAAACTAGGGTACAGTTCGAGCATAAGGGAGATTTTCATTATTCCGTATTTACAAGGGATTTCAATGGACGAAGTTACGAGTTTTGTAGGGGTCTGAATCATGGTAACGAAGGGTCACACGGAAGACGTGCCCGAAGGTCTAATAATAATATTTCCATCTTCCCACCGCACGTCTTGAAAGGACGGGTGGAAAAAGGACGGAAGAGTTTCTCGAGAAGAATGGTCCGAGGGTACTGAGACAAAGCGCTATTGAAGGCTCCTGTCAAAACAGACTTAAGAGCTAAACGGCCAAAGGAGAAAATTGGTCGACAGAGGCCAATGAGGGAAAATTGGACCTGATCTACCTGTCAAAACAGGCTCCAGCTCTTATTTCAGCCCTATTTCCTTTCTGTTATTTTTCACCTTTGCGCCTTTTTTGTTTGTCTTCAACGGGGTCTGTGGATTTATTTAATTGCCCGTTTTGATTTATGAGCTCCGATTTCCTTGTAATCGCGTGACTGACGTGAGCACAACGCAGGAAACGACATGCGATATTTTTCGACGTGTTAAAAGAAGAAAAGCGAAAAATAATTGAAAAAAAGTTCCCCTTTCTGCTCCTACTTCCGGACAATTCCAGTTCAATATTGTTTGAACAAAGCAACGCCAAAGTTTTTCATAGAGACATAAGGTATGTAGGCTGACACTAAGGACCATGCTACCGTTAAACTGCATAAATCAGTTATTATGTATGACAACTAGTTTTTTAGTTTTTAGTTCAAGTATATAATGAAAACTTTTCTACACACTTTCCCTTGGGTATTTATATTCACAGACAGTAATAAATTGTTAGTTAAATTTTATGAGCAAAACCGTGCAATAAATTGTTCCAATTTTAGTATATGTACCGCCGAAGCGGACCAATGGCCAATAAGGACGTTTTACACTGAAATGTCAACATTGAAACAATTTTTAATAGATACTTCCATTGTTTTCTATACAAAAATCACTCACTTATTGTTAAATAGAATTTTTACAGCTAAAATCGCAGTGCTGAGACTGCTAACAGATCAAGTGTCATTTTCATTTCTGCCAACAAGAAAATAATATAAAATAAAACACACATTTAACCCATTTTTTCCGCACCAAATTTTAAAATACCTATTTTCATACAAAGGTTGTTAATACCATGGTATTGCTTGATTTTAAAAAGCCTTTTGGTTCTGCCGCATGGGTCTTGTAGCAGAGACGTCGGCATCGTTTCTCTTTCTTGTTTGCTGCTTGTAAGCTTATATCAATCTTTCTTACTAGGTGATCACGGTGTGTAGTGGCAGGTACTGTTCTTTTCAGCCGTTAACTTCTGGAGTTCCTCAAAGCTTTGTACTTGGTCCTCTCTTATTTGCATTATTCATTAACGATCTGCCTGAAATAGTCCAGTACTCCAAGTACTACCTTTTTGCAAACTTTTCAACAGGTGAGTTCCACTAATATTAATGATGGTGTTGTTCGTATGAATGATAGAGATTAATTCCATCTCAACATGGTCAATAGCAAATAGTTTCGTTTTAAATTCATTTAAGACCCAAGAAATTATTTTCTCGGCTTCATCCTTAAACGTTTTTCCCAGTATTTTATGTGATGCCACTATTCCATACTCTCCAACTGTTCACTGTTTGGGGATTGTTTTGGCTGTAAAATTTTCATGGCTGCCTCTAGTATCAAGCAATTTGTGAAAAAGTTAACTTTGTTCACTCTTTTAAAAAACTAAGTTATTTTACATCTTATGAAAACGCCATATTTTTTCAAGAGGTTAGTACTATCTTGCAAGTTTTGAGGCCTTTGGAGGGTTCAATTTTCTACCTGTCGTAGGTTTGCTATGACATTTGATTCACGGAAATTTGTATGTATTAGGGTTGATTTATACAGGCACGTAAAGGGAACGTAAAGAGAACGAGCCGAGCCCGTAACGAGTCGTTGGAAACTTTGCTTTCTTGCTTTTCAATGGAAGTGTTTATACAAAGACGAGGCCCGTGCGATTCCCACGCAGTTGTCGTCGCCAACGATTCTGCTGAGGTTGTCGTTCAGTACCCGTCAGTGTTCTGTTGAAAGAATTCGTTCGTTTTTTCAGGTAATCAATGCAAAAATAGATGGACGAACATTGAAGATCATTTTCGAAGATATATCCAAAAGCGTAAAACCAAAAGCGGACAGGCTGCTGAAAACAACACCAAAAAATAAGATAATAATAATAAGATCAACTGAAGTTTCTCTTGCCCTATTCAATTGACAGAGACAGACTAACAAATGTTCCAGTGCAAGAAATATCAGCACTAACCGAACAAATAGAGGCAATGGAAGAAACACCCCCTAATGATGCTGAAACCAACCAGCCCCAAACCTCATCATCTGCCGTTGGGAGGATATTCCGAGGTCACAGCAAAGTGGGAAGATCTCAAAACACTGCCACTTCTCCTGATATACCTTTCAACCCCCACATGTTCCAAACGTCTCGTCTCAGTACTCCCAAAACTGTTTCAATACAAATTCAACATCAATAAACGTAGCAAGTATGAATAACAACAGCCCAGATAGAGATTCGGTCTTCTTGTCACAGTGATCAACCTTTCATCGTACAACCCGCACCTGCAGATAACTCTCTTCGTGAATATTTCAACAAGTATCCCTAGTTACATTATTTTTAAATAAGTGTTGTAGAAATCAGACTATTACCAGATCGGATAATGTGAAATAAAATATTTAAAAATGTTTTGACATTAGACTTTTATTTCTACCTGAAACACAGAGCTAAACGTTCCTTTGCAGTTATAGGCTCCTTCCAGTTTGTGTTTTGTTTTTTGATGAGCGGTCTGATTTTGTTGAGAATGTTGAGCTGCTCATCCTAAAATATTCAAAAAACTTGCGATCGTGTGGAATTAATTGTCTGAAGATTTTAAATTGGCCGTGCGTTCTGCGGAGTTTCCATGCTGGGTGGACACTCCACATTTTCTTACTTTTCTTCGTAGGAGTCCGTTTCTCTTCCTCCTCCAACAAAACTGCTACAGTAGCCAAATCTTCAATCGAAAAATGTAACTGCGACATGCTTGCAACAACGCAACTTGATCACAACTGAACAAAGTGTGGCAATTCACGTCACGGTCACTTTACGTACATGTATAAATACCCAAAACACAGACTCGGCTCGTTCTCTTCACGTTCCCTTCACGTTCCCTTCACGTGCCTGTATAAATCAACCTTAAAGCCAGGAACACACTTACCCCATGCCACGCCATGCGACGCTACCCGACGCCTTGCCACGTTTTGGTGGGGTGTGCACATCTATCCGACGCAAGCACACGTTGCATCACTATCACAATCGCAACGCATCTTTTGTTCTTAATGCACTATTTTGAGCAAAACCTTGTACAGCCATGTAATAAATTGTTAGTTAAATTTTATGAGCACAACCATCTAATAAATTGTTTGTTAAACTTAATTGTTTTAAATAAAGTTACTCCTAACCATCATAATTAAACAATGTTTATAAAAACTTATG